>NW_028327174.1:81490065-81643815 GCF_987537825.1 Furipterus horrens | reverse complement strand
TGGTATATAGAGAAGTTAAATACCAGTTACCCTGACCTGACTTATATTTATAGAACACTATGCCCCCAAACTGAAATAAACATGTTCTTCTCAAGGCTACATAGGATTTAAACGAAGTGGACCATAGCAAGGGTCTATAAAGTAATTCCCAATGAATTTCAAAAAGTTTTAATCTCAACACAGTGAAACTAAATGAGAAATGTATAAAAGCTAATATGTATGAGGTCACAAATATTTGCAAACTAAACATTTCTTTTTCGAATACCACATAAGTTAAATAAAAAAAATCACAACCAAAAATAAAGAATAGTTTGACATGAATGGTAATGAAAGTCCAACATATCAACATGTGGGATGCAGCTAAAGCACAGATTAAAGGAAAATATATAGTATTAAAAGCCTAGACAAGATCAGAATGTTAATATTAATTGTCTATATTTCTACCTCAAGAAGATAAGAAAGAAAGACAAAAATAAATTCAAGGTAAGTTTTTAAGAGATAAAATAAACATAAGAAATCAAGTAGCAAATAGAAAAACAACAAATACAAAACTTGACTCTTTAAAAAGAGTAAGAGTTCTTAATTTTAAAATATTTTTGAGTAACTCTCATACTGTTTCCCATAGTGGCTGCACTAATTTACCGTTCCACCAAAAGTTCACAAGGATTCCCTTTTCTTCATATTCTTTCCAACACTTATTTATTATATTTTTAATAATAACAATTCTAACAGGTGTGAGGTGATATCTCATTGTGGTTTTGATTTAATTTCCCTAGGAATTAATATTTTGAATATCTTTTCATGTACCTGTTGACCTTCTGTGTATCTTCCTTGGAAAAATGTCTGTTCAGAGTATCTGCCCAGTTTTTAATTGGGTCATTGTTTACTTTGTTGTTGTTCAGTTGTATGAATTCTTTATATATTTTGCATATTAATCCCTTATAAGAAATAATTTTTGCAAGTATCTTCTCCAATTCAGTTGGTTGCCTTTTGATTTTGTTTGATTTCTTTTGCTGTATGGAAATGTTTTAGTTTGATGTAGTTCCATTTGTTTATTTTTGTTTTTGTTTCCTTTGCCATTGGAGTCAAATCCAAAAAAATGTTACTAAGACCATTGTCTGGGGGCTTAGTACCTATATTTCATTCTATGAATTTTATGGTATCAGCTCTTACATTCAAATCTTTAATCTATTTTGAGTTAACTATTTTTTTGTAATTTATTTATTTCTTTGTTTATTTGTTTATTTATTTTTAGAGAAAGGGGTAAGGAGAGAGGGAGAGAAGCATCACTGTATGGTTGCCTCTCACTCGGGCCCTAACTGGGGACCTGGCGTGCAACTTAGTTATGTGCCCTAACTGGGAATCGAACCAGAGACATTTGGTTCACAGGCTGACGCTCAATTCACTGAGCCACACCAGCCACGGTATTTTGAGTTAACTTTTGTATAAAGTGTAGGACAGTGGTGTAGCTTTATTCTTTTGCATGTGGTTGTCTTGGTATTTATCTGAAGAATTTTATTCAGAAAGAGATGTACATCCCTATGCTCATTGAAACATTATTTATTACGATGTATAAGCCATGGAAACCACCTAAGTGCCCCTCAACCAATTAATAAATTATACATTTGCTACATGGACTGGACCTTGATAGTATTATGCGAAATAAAGTCAGTCAGGAAAGTACAAAAATTTTATGATTTCATGCATGTACAATATCAAACAAAGACAACAAAATAAGAACTTATAAAAAAACAGGTTGGCCATTACTAGAAAGGAAAGGGCAGGAGAAGGGACTAGTGTGGATAAAGGGGGTCAAATGTATTGTGACAGATGAAAACTAAACTTTTGGTTGTGAGCACACTATAATGTATACAGGTATCAAAATATACTGTTGTACACTTGAAACATAAACTGTTATAAATCAGTGTTACCTTAATTTTAAAAATGTAGAGAATAAAAAGAAAAAGAAGTAAAAATAGATAAGTCTTTATCTTGTATGAGGAAGACACAAATTAACACTATCAGAAACCAAAGAGGATGTTATTACAAATTTTATAGACTTTTTAAAGGATAATGAGGTAAAATTGAAACAGACTATGGCCAATAAGTCAACAAATTAGGTAAAATTGACAAATTCCTTGGAAATCAAACTTACTAAAATGAATACAAAAAATATTTTAAAGAAATTGATAACATAATAAACAATTTTCCCACAAAGAAAATTCCAGTACAAAATTCTTTCACAGAAGAAATAATGACAACCACATGCAAACTATTTCAGAAAATATGAGGAGGAATCACACAATTCATTTTATGGAGTCGACAGAGCACTGAAGAAAAAACCTAGGAAAAATTCACATAATAAATTTATAGTAGATATCTCTCCATAAATAAAGATATCATTTAAAAAATAACAATGGAATCTCACAATTTACAAAGCAAATAATAAAGTGCATATATAATAATAAAATGCAGCTATCCCAGAAGTAAAAGGGCAATTTATTTGAAAATCATACAATGTGATCTCTCTTAAAAAATTAAAACTAATTTTTAATAAAATAAATTTTAAAATAATAAACTCATCTTTTCCCCAATTCCAACGACATTTTGTAAGCAACCAATAAATAAGTTTATGTGTATATACTATTAGTCTTTTTTTTATGCCTTTGGGTCCATATATAAGTAACAAGTAATATATGGTATTATATGAGTTTTTGGATGAATGAAACAAGTTTGACAGAATTGATGAGGGAAATTTCTTGGGATGTTTTTTTCTTTTTTATATGATAATATTTAGGACCCTATCATATAAACATATAACTATTTCACATTACAATCTAAATATTCATTAAGTATTAAATATTAATCTATAATAATTATAAGGCAAGAATAAAAATTTTAAACCTGGAGACCATGTATCTCTATTTTAAGCATTTTTAATTTTGTGCATACATGAGCACTGTTTCAGTTGATATCTACTGATACAATTAAAATAGTGAAAAGTGGTATTTAGAATTATTCTAATACATTCTATGCCAAATTTAAACAATTAACAATACTTATAGTTCTATAATTTTAAAATACACTTTTTTCACATTTTGATAATTCTGTATTCTGGATCTTCAAAGAATTGATATGTATATTAAATGTACACATTGTTTCTCTCTTTCTCTCTCTTTTTTTTCTTTTTTCTTTTTTCATTTAAAATGATGTTAGTGAATTGATGGGGTATTGTATTCTTGGTGAAATTTTTGGACCTAAAATACATAATTTATTTTGTTTTAACTTTCTGTCATAAAAAACATTATCTTCAGCTATTTTTATCATATTTGGGGTACTTAAGAATGCTGTTTTGTACTTACATTTTAAAACTTTTGATGCTTTTCTGAAATTAAGTTTTTCCAGAATTTTAGTGGGAATGATGACAGCTATCAGATGTTTGGGTTCATTTTACATAAAAGATTAATCACCATTCTAATCTCCTTTGAAATTATTTTGTCATTAACATTTTTTACAAGCTTTCCTTCTGACTCCTTTACACTTTCCAATTTTATGTTTTCTTAAAAATTGACAAATTAAAAAATAAAATAAAATAATAAAGTGCACTGAACTCTGGAATGGCATTGTTGTTAAATCTAGAAGCACTGCAATCCAGCAACCTGCATCCAAATCCTAAATGTGCCACTTACAAACTGCATAGACTTGGGTAAAGTTTTTATCTTCTAAATTCAGTTTTCTCACTTGTAATTGGGAGATTATAAAATTTCCACAATATTTTGATATACATCAGTTATTCATGCAAAGTATACAGCACAGTAATTGACACTTACTCAACATGAAAATTAGATGTTTTATTATGGTTACAATCAGGGGACCATTTCTTCTTTTATTTTTTTTTCCTCTTTTATTTTTTGGTTTTTCAATTACAGTTGTCCCATTTTCCCCCCATAGCTCTCCCCCACCCAACCCACCCCTTCTCCCACAATCATATCCCTCCCCGTTGTCCATGTCCATGAGTCATGTATACATGTTCCTTAACTAAACCCTTCCCTTCCTTATCCCCCTTCTCTCCCTCTCCCCTCCCCCCTATTGACTGCTATTCTGCTCCTTGTGTTATTTAGTTCATTTGTTTATGTTGTTCTTTAGTTTCCTGTATTAGGTGATATCATATGGTATTTTTCTTTCTTTGCCTGGCTTATTTCACTAAGCATAATTCTCTCTAGTTCCATCCATGTTGTTGCAAATGGCAGGAGTTCCTTCTTTCTCTCTGCTGCATAGTATTCCACTGTGTAAATGTACCACCATTTTTTGATCCACTCATCTACAGGTGGGCACTTAGGCTGTTTCCAGCACTTATCTATTGTAAACAGGGCTGCTATGAACAGGGGTGCATAAGTTCTTTTGAATTAGGGTTTTAGGATTTTTCGGGTATAATCCTAGCAGTGGAATCGCTGGTTCAAAACGCAGTTCCATTTTTAGTTTTTTGAGGAGATTCCATACTGTTATCTGTAGTCACTGCACTAGTCTGCATTCCCACCAACAGTGCAGTAGGGTTCCCGTTTCTCCACATCCTCGCCAGTACTTGTTGTTTGTTGATTTGTTGATGATGGCCATTGTGACAGGTGTAAGGTGGTATCTCGTTGTGGTTTTTATTTACATCTCTCTGATGGCTAGTGATGTTCAGCATTTTTTCATGTGTCTATGGACCTTCTGTAGGTCCTTTTCAGAGAAGTGTTTGTTCAGCTCCTTTGCCCATTTTTTAATTGGGTTGTTTGTTTTTTTGATGTTGAGTTGTATAAGTTCTTTATATATTTCGGAGATCAGTCCCCTGTCTGTGATATCATTGGCAAATATGTTTTACCATATGATTGGTTTCCTTTTCATCTTGTTGATGTTTTCTTTTGCTGAGCAGAAAGTCTTTAGTTTGATGTAGTCCCATTTGTTCATTTTTTTCTTTATTTCTCTTGCCTTAGGAGATGTATCTGTGAAAATATTGTTATGTGAGATATCTGAAATTTTCCTGCTTGTGTTTTCCTCTAGGACTTTTATGGTGTCACGGCTTACATTTAAGTCTTTGATCCATCTTGAGTTTATTCTCATGTGTGGTGTAAGTTGGTGGTCTAGTTTCACTTTTTGGACGTCCCTGTCCAGTTCTCCCAGCACCATTTGTTCAAAAGGCTCTTCTCACTCCATCTTATGTTCCTTCCTCCTTTATCAAATATTAGTTGACCATAAAGGCCTGGGTTAATTTCTGGGCTCTCTATTCTGTTCCACTGATCTATATGTCTGTTCTTATGCCAGTACCAGACTGTTTTGATCATAGTGGCTTTGTAGTATAGTTTGATGTTTGGTATCGTGATTCCTCCTGCTGTGTTCTTCTGTCTCAAGATTGCTTTTGTTATTCGGGGTCTTTTTTGATTCCATATGCATTTTTTGAGTATTGGTTCTAGGTCTGTGAAATATGTCAATGGTATTTTAATAGGAATTGCATTCAATCTGTTAACTGCATTGGGTAGTATGGCCATTTTGCTGATATTGATTCTTCCCATTCAAGAACATGGTATTTTCTTCCATTTATTTGTGTCTTCCTTAATTTCTTTCTTCAATGTTACATAATTTTCAAAGTACAGATCTTTTATCTCTTTGGTTAACTTTATTCCCAGGTACTTTATTTTTCTTGTTGCTATAGTGAATGGTATTTTCTTTTTTGTCCCTGTTTCTGAGATTTTATTGTTAGTGTACAGAAATGCCTTAGATTTCCATATATTTATTTTGTACCCGGCTATTTTGCCAAATTCTCTTATTATATCGAGTAGTCTTTTAGTTGAGTTTATAGGGTTTTCTAGGTAGGTATACTATCATGTTATCTGCATATAATGATAGTTTTACTTCTTCTTTCCAGATTTGGTTGCCTTTTATTTCTTTCTCTTGTCTGATTGCTGTGGCTAGGACTTCCAATACTATGTTGAATAGGAGTGGAGGGAGTGGAGAACCTTGTCTAGTTCCTAATTTCAGAGGGAATGCTTTCAGTTTTTGTCCATTGAGTATGATGTTGGCTTCAGGCTTCTCATATATAGTCTTAATTATGTTAAGGTATGCTCCCTCTATTCCCATTTTGCTGAGTGTTTTCATCATAAATGGGTGTTGTACTTTATCAAATGCTTTTTCTGCATCTATTGATATGATCATGTAATTTTTGTCTTTCATTCTGTTTAAGTAATGTATTACATTTATTGATTTGTGAATATTAAACCATCCTTGCATCCCTGGGATGAATCCCACTTGAGCGTGGTGTATGAGCTTTTTGATGTATTGCTAGATCCTGTTTGCCAATATTAAATTGAGGATTTTACCATATATGTTCAGCAATGATATTGGTCTGTAGTTTTCTTTCTTTGTTGTGTCTTGACCTGGTTTTGGAATTAGGGTAATACTGGCTTCATAGAAAGAGTTTGGGATTTTTCCCTCTTCTTGGATTTTTTGAAATAGTCTGAGGAGAATAGATAGGAGTTAGTTCTTTTCAAAATGTTTTGTAAAATTTGCCTGTGAAGCCATCCGGTCCAGGGCTTTTGTGTGCTGGGAGATTTTTGATTACTGTTTCAGTTTCCTTCTTTGTTATTGGTCTGTTGAGACTTTCTACTTCTTGATTCAGTTTTGGAAGGTCATATGTTTCTAGAAATTTGTCCATTTTTTCTAGTTGTCAAATTTCTTGCCATACAGTTGTTTGTAGTAATTTCTCACAATCCTTTGTATTTCTGTAATATCAGTTGTGATTCCTCCTCTTTGATTTCTGATTTTGTTTATTTGGGTCTTCTCTCTCTTTTTTTTGATGAGCCTTTCTAGAGGCTTGTCGATTTTGTTTATTTTTTCGAAGAACCAGCTCCTAGTTTTGTTGATCTTTTGAATTGTTTGTTTGGTCTCTATGTCATTTAGTTCTGCTCTGATCTTGATGATTTTCTTCCTTCTTCTTTCCCTAGGCTTTGTTTGTTGTTGTTGTTCTAATTCTTGTAGCTTTAGGGTTAGATTTTTTATTTGAGATCCTTCTATCCTTTTCAGATATGCCTGTATTGCTATGAACTTCCCTCTTAGGACTTCTTTTGCTGTGTCCCATAGGTTTTTGGTTGTTGTGTGTTCACTATCATTAGTTTCTAGAATTTTTTTGATTTCTTCTTTGATGTCATTGTTAACCCATATATTATTTAATAGCATGTTATTTATTCTCCATGAGTTTGGGTGTCTTTGCTTTTTTTCTCTGAGGTTGATTTTTAGTTTCAAGGCATTGTGGTCTGAAAAGATACTTGATATGATTTCAATTTTCTTGAATTTGTTGAAGCTTGTTTTGTGTCCTATCATATGGTCTTTCTTTGAAAATGTTCCATGTGCATTTGAAAAAAAAAATGTATATTTTGCTTCTTTGGGGTGAAAAGTTCTATATATATCAGTTAAGTCCATGTCATTTAGTGTGTTGTTCAATGCCTGTATATCCTTGGTGTTTTTTTGTTTTGAAGATCTGTCTATTGTTGATAATGGAGTGTTAAAGTCCTCTACTATGAGTGTGTTATTGTTAATATCTTTCTTTTTGTCTTCTAGTATTTGCTTTATGCATTTGGGTGCTCCTATGTTAGGTGCATATATGTTTATCAGTGTTATATCTTCTTGATGGCTTGTTACTGTAAGTATTATGAAATGTCCGTCTTTGTCTCTTTTTATTGCCCTTGCTTTGAAATCCGTTTTGTCTGATATGAGGACTGCTACCCAGCTTTTTTTTTTTTCCAGGTCCGTTTGTTTGGAATATTTTTTTATATCCCTTTACTTTTAGTCTGTGTAAATCTTTTGTTTTGAGGTGTGTTTCTTGTACACAGGAAATATACGGGTCCTGTTTTCTTATCCATTCCGTTACCCTATGTCTTTTAATTGGAGCATTTAATCCATTTACTTTTAAGGTTATTATTGACATGTGTTTATTCATTTCCCTTTGTACCTTTGTTCCTCTCCTCTTTTTTTCTTATTTTTTCTTAGAGCATTCTCTTTAGCATCTCTTGCAATGCTAGTTTGGTGATGATGTATTCTTTTAGTCTTCCTTTGTCTGAGAAACTCCTTATTTCACCTTCCATTTTGAATGAGAGCCTTGCTGGGTAGAGTATTCTTGGTTGTAAGCCTTTGTTTTTCATTGCTTGAAATATTTTTGACCATTCCCTTCTGGCTTGCAGTGTTTCTGTTGAGAAATCGGTAGATAGCCTTATCGGAGCTCCCTTGTATGTTATTTGCTGTTTTTCTCTTGCTGTTTTTGGGATTCTCTCTTTGTCTTGGAATGTTGCCATTTTAATTATGATTTGCCTTGGAGTGGGTTTTTTGTGGTTCCTCTTCATTGGAACTCTCTGTGCTTCCTGAACTTGCATAACTTTTTGTCTCATCAGGTTGGGAATAATTTTTGTCATTATTTCTCCTATCAGTTTTTCTATTCCTTGTTCCTCTTCTCCCTCTTTAATTCCAATGACTCTGATGTTGTTTTTCCTTATGCGATCCTGTAATTCCCTTACATCTTCTTCGTACTTTTTCAATCTTTTTTCATTTTGCTGTATTGCCTGGGAATTTTTTTCTACATTATCTTCTAGCTCACTAATCCGATCCTCTACTTTGTTTAGTCTGCTTTTGACTGATTCTACTGTGTTTTTCAGTTCAGAGATTGCATTCTTCCTTTCTTCCTGGTTCTTGTTAATAGTTTCTATGTCTTTTTTTATGCTGGTGTAGTTCTCTGCAAGTTCCCTGTAATTTTCTTGGAGCTGTCGGGAACTTTCTTGGAGGTTGTCATAGTTTTTTTTTTGAGGTTGTTGACTACATTGAGCTTCTTCACCACCATTGTTTTGAATTTCGTGTCTCACATTTGGGCTATGTCTATTCCATCTACCTATCTTTCTGGGGATTCCTCTTTTCTTTTCATTGAGAGGTTGTTTCTGCACCTTACCATGTTAGATTCTTCTTGTTTGTTTTTGTTTTTTGGATTTGTCTGCTTTGACTTCCCAACTTTGTGGTATGAGATTCTTTATAGGAGATCTGGGGGGTTTCAGTGGTGTAGTCTCTTTGATCTCCTGAGCCTGATGTCCTTGGGGTACCCTTTATGTTGTTTGTTTATGCTCTCTGATTATTTTTCAGATGCTCTTTGGTAGGATCTTCCTTCTGGCTAGTTGATTGAGTCACTCTATCCACTTTGTCTTCAGTTCTTTTGTGGAGATGATGTTAAAAACATAAACACACAGCCCAGGCAGGAGACCCACACCCTCAAAAATATCCTCCACCCTCTATCCCACTATTGTCAGCCAATGAGCCAGTATTAATATAAGTGTAGAGAGATTAGAGCTTGTATACTATAGGAAGAATAGATAAGAGTTGTTTATAGGGAGAAGAAATATGATTTTTGAGAGAGGGGATGACAGATTAATAATAGTTGAGACTATGCAAGACAGAAGGTAATATTTACATTGTATGTTAATAACAATAGAAGAAAAGGAGGGAAGAATGCAGAATATAGTAAGAAAGTGGGATTGTATTGTATTAGATTTATATAGTAGTTATATTCTATTTATTTAGTGTGAAAAGGAGGCTAAATTAGACACACAAACAAATAAACAAAAATTAAATAGGAAGGATGACAAGGAGAGATTGGATGAAACAAATTAGAGATATAGTTTTTTTAAGGAAAAAAAAAGTTTTTACTCAGCTCAGCCTTTGTGTGTCGTCTTCTTCTTCTGTGTCCACAGCTGGTCTAATGAGGTGGACCAGAGGTTCCCGTTCCTTGCAACAGCGGTGTGCGCCCATGGTGGTCGGCGTGGTGCATTCCTTTGGCGCCTGTTGGAGCCTGCGAGGTGCTTTTGTGCCCACGCCCCTGAGCGCGCAAGGTGGCCTGAGAGCTGGCCTCAGGAATCCCAAGCTGCACCCCGGGATTTCGTCTCTTGCCTCTTAGGGCAGGGCCCTGGACTCTTGTTCACAGTGGAGGTGAGCATCTGTGAGTCGCTATGGCCTGCTGTTCCCGAGCCGCAGCTGCTCGCTGTTCCCAAGCCGCAGCTGCTCGCTGTTCCTGTGCCGTAGCCTCCCGCCAGTCCTGCACCCGCCTGGGTGGGCATGAGCAGAGCCTGAGCAAGTGGTTTGCTTTCCAGCCTGGCGCCCACTGGAGCTGGCCAGGGGTGTCTGTGCATGGTCTTCTGCATTTCCTGTGGGCCTCCCCTGTGCCCATTGGGGCACTGATCTTATGTCTGTTGGGATGTGTTCGAGGGGCACCTGGACACGCGACCCGGCACACCTGGGCCAGTGAATGAGGGCACTTCCGTATGTGCACCTGCATGACCCAAGGGAAGGGTTGGGGAGTGGACGAGTGCACTTCTGCGCCTGTGCTCCTCAAGAATGTCCTATCACCCCCAAACTTTCCTCCCCTCTCTGCAGTTCACAAGGGAAAAATATAAAGGAGAATTATGTTCTCACATGCACAGCAATACGCTGTTTCTTGTCTTTCAGCGCCAGATACCTCCTGGTCGAGTCCTGTCTCTGCCAGTGGGCAGAGATCTGCTCTCCTCCTGACTCCTCTCTGGGGAAGCCTATGGTTGCCAAAAAGCCTTTGTGTACTTCCAGCTGCAGCTCAGGTTGCTGCCTCAGTCAGGAATCCCATCTCGTCCCTTTTTCCTCCGCTATCCTCACTAAACAGGTTGTTCCCAGGTGGTTTTTCTCTAATCCAGCAGTGCCAAGGCTCGACTCCTGCTAGTGTCCAGTTGCTCACTGAGATGTTCTGTCTGCAATTAGTCCATACTACAGACATGTTTCAGGAGCCTGAAAATGCAGCCTCCCCTCACTCTTCTGCCATCTTCCCCTGTTCAGGAGACCATTTCTTTGAGGGCTATATTTTCATGACATTTCACACTTTTTCCTTGTATTTTAAGAGATAATAATTATTCAAAGATTATTAATTAACCAGTTGAACAAACACATTCTAATTTTAAAATCCTATATATAATTATACAATTAATTTATTGATCTCTAGTTTTAATAAAGTAAAAATAATTAATATGTACATATCTACTAACTCTCTTTTTAATTCTGATTTTGATTTGCCCAGATTTCTTTTTTTTACTATATTTTTCTAAAATAAGTTTAAGAACATCTTAATAATATTTTTTCTTTTATATTTTCTGATTAATCTCAGATAATAATTTATACCTTTATATTCATTATTTACTATTTTTTGCCTTTTCTTGGCTGTGTTCTTTACAAATTGAGTTGAATGTTTAATTTGTTTAATTGAATGATAGAGTAAGCACTTAATTTATACAGAGCTGTGTCTTTTCTTTTTTCAGTCCTGGTGTATTTTCTTTAAATATTAACACTAATTTTGAATTCCCTTCTGCATGTTCTTATTTTTTATTCAGAATAACCTGTAAATGTTTGAATAGATTAGCATTATTTACACTCAGTATCAATTACCTTCAGAAGGAGATTGAATTATTGATCCCAATCCTTTATTCTTTTATTTATTTACACCCATAATCTTATACTTTATTGTTCTACAGAGTGAATTTCTCTGCCCCTTGACTATTTGGCTCAGCCTTATGAACTTCTTAGACCACAGGTAATTAGCAGAAGTGATAAAATTAGGGACCAGATATATACTTATGCAAATGAACTTTCACTTTTATGTTTCTACTGAACCAAGATCAATCTATTACAGTTGACAAGCTCAGCCAAAATCTGTCAATCTTAGTTCACTCACAGATTCTGCAGCAAAAATATATCAATGTTGTTTTAAACTATTGAATTTTGTGTAGCTTATTAATCAGCATTGTTATGGCAATAATTAATTAACTCATCAATTGATACCTAGAAATGAGGTCCTGTAGTAGTCAGATTCTAAAGTGTGTGGCAATAGATGTGGAACCAGGTGTTACGGACAGAAGAAACAGTAAAAAAGCTATGAAAATGGTGAAATGTATTATGGAGTGGGAAAATATTTAGTAAAAACTATTGCCTGTGATAATGTGGAAGGAAAAATAAATCTACCTAATGATCTCATAGGGTTGAAGGAGGTAATTTTTTAATTAAAGTATATTTTACTGATTATGCTGTTACAGTTGTCCTAATTTGTTTTCCCTCTTTTCCCCTCCATCCAGTACCCCTCTTCCCTCCAGCAATCCCACCCCCCTTAGTTTACAGCCATTGGCCATGTATATAAGTATATACATGTATATTGGCTTCACACTTTCCTATATTATTCCTAACTTCCCCCTGTCTATTTTTCATCTACCAATTATGCTTCTTAATCCTTGGACCATTTTCTCCATTCTCCCCCTTCACCCTCCTAGCTGATACCCTCCAAATGACCCCCAAACCTATGATTCTACTCCTATTCTGGTTGTTTGCTTAGATTGTTTTGGTTTTTATTTTTTTAGGTTATGTTATTAATATTTATGAGTTTGTTGTCATTTTAATGTTTACAGTTTTGATCTTCTTCTTTACTTAAATAACTCCCTTTAATATTTCGTATACTAAGGGCTTCATGATGATGTACTCCTAGAGCTTTACCTGCTTTGGAAAGCACTTTTATCTGCTCTTCCATTCTAAATGATAGCTTTGCTGGATAGAGTAATCTTGGTTGTAGGTCCTTGCTTTTCCTCAACTTGAATACTTCTTGCCAGTCCCTTCTTGCCTACAAAGTTTCTTTTGAGAAATCAGCTTATAGTCATATAGGAACCCCTTCTTAGTTAACTCTCTTCTCTTGCTGCTTTTAAGATTCTCTTTTTATCTTTCACCTTGACATTTTAATTATGCTGTGTCTTAGTGTGGTCCTCTTTGGGTCTAGCTTGCTTGGGACTCTCTGTGCTTCCTGGACTCGTATGTCTATTTACTTCACCAAATTAGGGTAGTTTTCCTTCATTATTTTTTCACATAAGTTTTCAATTTCTTGGTCTTCTTCTTTTCCTGGCACCCCTATGATTTGGATGTTAGCATATTTATTTAAAGTTGTCCCAGAGGTCCGTAAGCCTCTCCTCGTTTTTTTTTTGAAAAGTTTTAAGTATATTTTATTGATTATATTGTTACAATAGTTCCAATATATTCCATTTGCTCCCCTGCAACCAGCACCCACCCTCCCCCAGCAAGCCCTCCCCCAAGTCCATGCCCATGGGTCGTACATACAAGCTCTGCCGCTTCACCCTTTCATATATTCTTCTTCTTTTAATTAATTAATTAATTTAACAATAAAAAATAACGATCACTCCCTCTCAGACTTAAGACCTTTTATAATCTTTTAAAGGACAATAGGCAAAGGTCTCGAGCTCCTCTAGCTGCTTCAAGCTGGACATGGTCGCTATCCTACCTACACTTGGGTTCAGAAATCCCAAATAAGAGTGGGGGTGTGGAGGGGAGGGTGGCCTTCCCACATGGGGAAGGATCATGCAGACTCCAGGTCGGTTGGCTGTCCCTGGGTAATGGTGTGCTTGGTTTAACACGCTGGCATCCTTGTTGTATTCTGGGGGCAACAGATTTGGCAACAGGGTTAAAAGACATCATTCAATCTATAACCACTAGATGACAAAAGGCAGGTATTAATTTTTAAATGTCCCACATTAGGGAAAAGAAGGCCTTCTTTGGAGGAAGGTGTGCCAGGAACATCACACCTGTCCAAAACCCTTTTGCTCATTATACTTAGTTTGGGCTGAGGGAAATATTTTAGGTTCCCCCCCTCTCAGACCTCTGGGCTCTTTCAGTCCAAGCCATTAGGACAGAAAAGAGAAATCAGTTTTTAAGTGAAGCCTACAGAACACCCCATTCTTCACCAACCCAGCCACTTAGTTCAGCCAAAACATTGAGTCTCAGGAGGCAGCACTGTAGACAGGATTAAGTGAGGCCTAAACGTGCAGACAATCACTCAGGTAATGAGATCATAGGCTTATGTCCTTTGAAAACAGAAAACACATGTTAATTTATGTAACATAACCCACAAACAATCTGTAGGACTCTCTTATGGGAAAGACATCCAGTTGCAAGGCATTTGACATTCTTCTTGCCTGTAAATTAAACATCTTTGATGACACCACAGATACAGTTTAACTTTCAAATGAAAACAAATTTTAAATTAAAAGAAACTTCAAAGACAGTTAGCTTTACTACTTTATAGTCTAACACTAAGCATTGTGATTTTCCTTGAATCACGATTTTTCTCCCTAAGATTATCCTCCTTGTCATTAAAGGGACTGCATTAAGCCCATTTTTAATTTATCTTGTTCATTTTAAAAAACACAACAAGAGCAGCAAATGATCACTTATGATCTTTAGTTCTGCTTTACTGGAACTTATGCAAGGAACATTTAGGGTGACCTTCAGTCTGCCCTTCAGGGCACAGAAGCTGAGACACATATCTGGCATTCAGCCTTGCCTGTACACACCTGTCTTTTCCAAGTCCTTCTGGTTTTCCATTGTGCCTTAAGGTCCCTTCTAGCCATATTTCAGAAAAACAACCTTCATTCTTTCCCTGGAGAGATTGCTGTGGGCCACACAACCAACCAAGGTACCAGGCCTTTTATCTCATGGGCTTTTATTACCTTTGAAAGTCAATCCCAGTTCCTCGGGGCCTTTTGGTAACAACCAGAGCCCAAGCGTGTCTCCTTTAGGCATGACATTCCAGTCAAAGTCTTGGTAAAAAATAAATAAATAAATAAATAAATAAATAAAACCTCTATTAACAACTGGTCTTATTAGTTTTATGCAAAGAAACTTATGTCATTACTTACTTCTTTAGAATGCCAAACTCTGGAGGGATCAGATAGAGAGAAAAATATACAGTGTGAAGGAAAATCATAGTCCTTCTAATATTCACTGAACTTGCATTTCCATTGTTCATATTTTCATTTTTTTCTCCCACTAAAATGTTTTTTGTTTATTTTTCCATTACAGTTGTCCCACTTTTTTCCTCCTCTAGCTTCCCTGCACCCTGCCCCACCCTTCTCCCACATTCAGTCCCCACCCAGTTGTCCATGTCCATGGGTCATTTATACATCTTCTTTGACTAGACCCTTCTTACCCTATTCTCTCCATCCCGCCTCCCACCTTGTTACAGTTAGTTTATTCCTTGTTTACATACCTCTGGTTCAATTTTTCTCATTTGTTTGTGTTGCTCATTAGTTTCCTGTATTAGGTGATAGCATAAGGTATTTTTCTTTTATTGCCTGGCTTATTTCACTAAGCATAATACCCTCTAGTTCCATTCATGTTGTTGCAAATGGTAGAAGTTCCTTCTTTCTTTCTGCTACATAGTACTCCATTGTGTAAATGTACCACTGTTTTTTGATTCACTCATCTATAAATGGGTACTTAGGTTGTTTCCAGCACTTGGTTATTATAAATAGTGCTGTTATGAACATAGGGGTGTATAGGTTCTTTTGAATTTGTGTTTCAGAATTTTTCATATATAATCCTAGCAATGGAATTGCTGGTTCAAAAGGCTGTTCCATTTTTAGTTTTCTGAGGAATCTCCAAACTGTTTTCCATATTGGTTGCACCAGTCTGCATTCCCACCAGGATCGTACCAGGGTTCCCATTTCTCCACATCTTCACCAGAACAAGTTGTTTGTTGATTTGTTGATGATGGCCATTCTGACTGGCATGAGGTGGTATCTCATTGTGGTTTTTTTTACATCTCTCTGATGGCTAGTGATGTTGAGCATTCTTTCATATGCCTATGACCCCTCTATATGTTCACTTTGGAGAAGTGTTTGTTCATATCCTTTGCCCATTTTTTAATTGGGTTGTCTGTCTTCTTGGTGTTGAGGCATATAAGATTTTTATATATTTTGGAGATCAATTCCTTGTCTGAGGTATCATTGGAAAATATGTTTTTCCGTATGTTGGTTTCCTTTTCAATATTTTCCAATATGTTGGTTTCCTTTTCATCTTGCTGATGTTTTCTTTTGCTGAGCAGAAACTCTTTAGTTTGATGTAGCCCCATTTGCTTATGTTTTCCTTTATTTTCTTTGCCTTAGGAGATATATCAGTGAAAATGTTGCTACAAGAGATATCTGAAATTTTTCTGCCTATTTTTTTCTCTAGGACTTTTATGGTGTCACGGCTTAGAATTAAGTCTTTGATCCATCTTTAGTTTATTCTGCTGTATGGTGTAAGTTGGTGGTCTAGTTTCATTTTTTTGCATGTCCCTGTCCAGGTCTCCCAACACCATTTGTTGAAGAAGCTCTTTCACTCCATTTGATGTTCCTTTCCCCTTTGTCAAATATTAGTTGACCATGTAGACCTGGGTTTATTTCTGGGCTCTCTATTCTGTTTTATTGATCTATATATCTGTTTTTATGCCAGTACCAGACTTTTTAAATTACTGTGGCCTTGTAGTATAGTTTGATACTAGTTATTGTGATTCTTCCTGCTGTGTTCTTCTTCTTCAAAATTGCTGTGGCTATTCAGGCTCTTTTTTGGTTCCATATAAATTTTTGAAGTATTTGTTCTAGATCTGAGAAAATTATCATTGGTATTTTAATAAGAATTGCATTGAATCTATAAATTGCTTTTGGTAGTATGGACATTCTAATGATATTGATTCTTTTCATCCATTAACACGGCATATGCTTGCATTTATTTGTATCTTCCTTAATTTCTTTCTTCAGTGTTACGTAGTTTTCTGAGTACAGGTCTTTTACTTCCTTGGTTAAGTTTATTCCTAGGTACTTTATTTTTCTTGTTGCTATGGTAAATGAGATTTTTCTTTTAGTTTCTATCTTTGAGATTTTATTGTTGGTGTACAGAAATGCCTTCTATTTTTGAATATTGACTTTGTACCCTGCTATTTGCCAAATTCACTTATTAGGTTGAGTAGCTTTTTGTGGAGTCTATAGGGTTTTCTATGTACACTGTCATGTCATCTGCAAATAATGACAGTTTTACTTTCTCTTTTCAAATTTGGATGCCTTTTATTTCTTTTTCTTGTCTGATTGCTGTGGCTAGAACTTCCAACACTATGTTGAATAGCAGTGGAGAGAGTGGACATCTTTATCTTGTTCCTGACCTCAGGAGGAATGCTCTCAGTTTTTGCCCATTGAGTGTGATGTTGGCTCCAGGTTTCTCATATATGGCCTTTATTATGTCGAGGTATGCTCACACTATTTTCATTTTGCTGAGTGTTTTCATCATAAATGAGTGTTGTACTTTATCAAATGCTTTTTCTGCATCTATTGATATGATAATGTAGTTTTTGTCTTTCATTTTGTTTATGTGGTGTATTACATTTATTGATTTGTGAATATTAAACCATCCTTGCATCTCTGGGATGAATCCCACTTGATCGTGGTGTATGATCTTTCTAATGTGTTGCTGGATCCGGTTTGCTAATATTTTGTTGAGGATTTTAGCATCTATGTTCAGCAGCGATATTGGCCTGTAGTTTTCGTTCTTTGTTTTGTCTTAACCTGGTTTTGATATTAGGGTAATACTGGCTTCATAGAACAAGTTTGGTAGTCTTCCCTCTTCTTGGATTTTTTGGAATAGTCTGAGAAGGATAGGAGTTAGTTCTTTTCTAAATGTTTTGTAGAATTCACCTGTGAAGTTATCTGGTCCAGGGCTTTTGTGTGCCGGAGGTTTTTTTATTACTGCTTCAGTTTCCCTAGTTGTTATTGGTCTATTCAGGCTTTCTGCTTCTTCTTAATTCAGTTTTGAAAGACTATATGTTTTCAGGAATTTGTCCATTTCCTCTAGGTTGTCAAATATCTTGCCATACTCTTGTTCGTAATAATTTCTTACAATCCTTTGTATTTCTGTGGTATCCGTTGTGATTTTTCCTCTTTTGTTTTTGATTTTATTTATTTGGGTTCTCTCTTTTTTTTCTTGATGAGCCTGGTTAAAGGCTTGTTGATTTTGTTTATCTTTTCAAAGAACCAGCTCCTACTTTTGTTGATCTTTTGAATTGTTAGTTTAGTCTCTCTGTCATTTAATTCTGCTCTGATCTTGATGATTTCCTTCCTTCTACTCGCTCTGGGCTTTGCTTGTTGTTCTTCCTCTAGTTCTTGTATCTGTAGGGTTAAATTTTTTATTAGAGATACTTCTAGCTTTTTTAGGTAGGCCTGAATTGCTATGAATACTCCTCTCAGGACTGCTTTCACTGTATCCCATAGGTTTTGGGTTGTTGTGTTTTCATTATCATTAGTTTCCAGAAACTTTTTGATTTCTTCCTTGATGTCATTGTTTACCCATTCATTATTTAATAGTGTGTTATTTATTCTCCATGAGTTTGAATGATTTTGAGTTTTTTCCTTGAGGTTGATTTCCAATATTAAGTCATTGTGATCTGAGAAGATGCTTGATATTATTTCAATTTTCTTGAATTTGTTGAGGCTTGTTTTGTGTTCTACCATGTGGTCTATCTTTGAAAATGTTCCATGTGCACTTGAGAAGAATGTATATTTTGCTTCTTTGGGGTGAAAAGTTCTATATATATCGAGTAAGTCCATTTGATCTACAGTGTTGTTCAGTGCCTCAATATCTTTGGTGTTTCTTTGCTTCGAAGATCTGTCCATTGTTGACATGGTGTCTTAAAGTTCCCTTCTATGAGAGTGTTGCCGTCTATATCTTTCTTGGAGTCTTTCAAAAATTTCCTTACATATTTGGGTGCTCCTAAGTTGGGTGCATATATGTTTACAAGGGTTATATCTTCTTGATGGATTTTTTCCTTAAGTATTTTGAAATGCCCTTCTTTGTCTCTTTTTATGGCCTTGCTGTGAAATCTGTTTTGACTGATATAAGTATTGCTACCCCAGCTTTTTTTGCATGTCTATTTGCTTGAAATACTTTTTTCCATCCCTTCACTTTCAGTCTGTGTAGAGCTTTTGTTCTAAGTTGGGTCTCTTGTAGACAGCATATATGTTGGTCATGCTTTCTAATCCATTCAGCTACCGTATGTATTTTGATTGAAGCATTTAATCCATTTACATTTAAGGGTACTACCGATATGTACTCATTCATTGTTATTTTTCCCATTTGTACTTGTGTTCCTCTCTGTCTCTCTCTGTTTCTTCATCTTCTTAAAGCAGACCATTTAGCATCTCTTGCAATGCTGGTTTGGTGAAGATGTATTCCTTTAGCCTTCTTTTGTCTTGGAAACTCTTTATTTCACCTTCCATTTTGAATGAGAGTTTTGCTGGGCAGGGTATTCTTGGTTGTAGGCCTTTGTTTTTCATTGCTTGGAATATTTTTTGCCATTCCCTTATGGCTTGTAGTGTTTCTGCTGAAAAAATCTGATGATAGCCTTATTGGAGCTCCCTTGTATGTTATTAGTTGTTTCTCTCTTGCTGCTTTTAGGATTCTCTCTTTGTCTTTCAATGTTGCCATTTTTATTATGATGTGTCTTGAAGTGGGCCTGTTGGGGTTCATCTTCATTAGGACCCTCTGTGCTTCCTGGATATCCGTGACTATTTCTCCCCTCATGTTAGGGAAGTTTTCTGTCATTAGCTTTTCAAAGAGGTTTTCTATCCCTTGGTGTTCTTCTTCCCCTTCTGGAATTCCTATGATATGGATATTATTACGCTTCATGTTGTCCTGCAGGTGTCTTAGAACCTCTTTATTCTTTTTCGATCTTTTTTCATTTTGTTGCACTGTCTGAGAGTTTTTGTTTACATTGTCCTCCAGCTCGCTGATCCAATCTTCTGCTTCCTCTAGCCTGCTTTTAATTTCTTCTACTGTGTTCTTCAATTCAGAGATTGTATTCTTCATTTCTTCCTGGCTCTTATTGATAGCTTCTATGTACTTTTCCATGCTGGTGTAATTCTCAGTAGTTCTTCTGGAGTTCCTTGTAGTTTCCCTGGAGTTCCTTGTAGTTTCCGCTGAGCTCATTGAGCTTCTCCATAATCCATGTTTTGAATTCCATACCTGATAGTTGGCTCCCCTCTATTTTATTTAGCACTCTTTCTGGGGATTCTACCTTTCCTTTCGATGGGGGTTTGTTTCTCTGTCTCCCCATTTTTGTGACTCCTATTGTTTGTTGGTTCTTCTTAGAATGATCTGCACTTCTTGGATCTGTTCCTGGTGGCGTCAGATTGTATACTAGTCTGGCCCTAGGCAGCCTTTTGGAGACTTCCAGGGATCTACTGCCTTTGTGCGTCTCCTTTAGTTGTTAATTGATTCAGTCTGTAATTAGCCAAAAGGCTTAAAGACTGAGGGTATGGCAGCTTAATTTTATAGGCAGAGCTTTTGCTTCCTTTCAGGCTGACACCACTGCGAAGGAAATGGTCTGCCCGCCGTACTGGGGATGAGTCAGCACTGGGACCGGGTTGGCTGCTCCCCCAGTTCTCCCCTCACAGCCACCACGCCAAACTCTCCCCAAGCATCTCCAGTTCTCTCTGCCTTCTCTCTGCTTGAGCCCAGGGTAAGTGGGGGTCAAAATATTTTTGTACGTGATTAACTTAAGAGCTTTTTTTCTGCAGCTCTTTGTCTCTGGCTAGCAAGAAACTCTGTGGCTTTTCGGTTTTCACAGCTGGATACTATTTTACTTTCCACTCTGTTACTGTAGGCTGGGAAGCCCCGCTGGAGGTTTAGACTCTGCCCTTCTCAGGGGGAACCCCCAGCTTCTTAGCTGTTTCTCAGTCCCTTCAGCTGCCATCCGTGGGAGCCCAGCCAGCCCTTCCATATCTCTGCACTCCCTACTGGTCATGTTGTGATGTAGCGGCCTTTTCTGTCTTTATGTGGTTATAAGACTTCTCTCCAGCTAGTGTTCAGTTGGTTATTCCAGATAATTTCTCCATAATTAAGTTGTAAATCCAGACTGGTCCTGGGAGGAGGTTAGTGTAGCTTCCACTTACTCCTCCACCATCTTGGATATCCTGAATTCTTGTTTCTTTATTCTATACTGGTTGACTGTTTATTTCTTTCTTATGTTCCAAATCATTGATTTGAACCCAGTTTTCTTCCCTTCAATTTTGGTTTCATGTGGATTTTTCTTTGTTTCACTTAGTCTAGGCTTCACTTCTTCCCTTTTGTGTTTGCCATTTTCAAGTATATCTTTCAAGTCTGAGCATTTTTATCACCAGTGTTTTGAACTCTGTGTTTGTTAGGTTGGCTATCTCTTTGTGTGTTAGGTTTGCTATCTCCTCATCACTTAGTTCTCCCATAGGCACCTTGATCCGTTCCCTCTTTTGGGCCATACTTCTCTGTCTCCCCCACTTGACAACCTCCTGTGTTTGCCTCTGTGTCTTAGGGAGAGTTGTCACACTTGTTATATTGAGATGGGTAGAGCCTTAAGGATTCTTTAGTGCGGTGTGACCCATTTTAGCACACTGTGGTGCTGTGTGTGGGAGAGGGGTCTGAGAGGGAAAAACGCCACTTGCTCAGCATTTGCTCCTTTTCCAGGCACTCCTCCCACTTTGTGTTTGGGACTGGCACCTCTCTAGCTGTTTCCCTGGTTGTGGTTCCCAGAGTAGGTGGGTCTGCAGATGTTCTAGAATCATGGAGGCCCTCTAAATAAATGGACTCTACTGAGGGATGTGCAGGTTCTCCTTCTGCCCAGCCCTCACTGTTTTTCACAGTCAGAAGCAATGAGGCTTTATTTTCCCTGGCACTGCAACCATGATCTGCGTGGTCTTGGGTGGTGCTAGGAGTGCTCCACAGGTGTCCCTCCTTACTTTTATTAATGTTTGACTGTGCTTTCTATTGGATGGCCACAGCCACTGTTGATGCTGGCAAGCTATGTCCCTCCTATCTGTCTGGATGGGTATTTTTTTCTTTTTTATATCTTGGTTTGTTGGGCTTCCATGCAGTTCTATTTTCTGCAACTTCTGGTTGTCTCTAGTTTTGAGTTAGTTGTATTCCTTCTTAGTTGTTGAGTAAGATGCAGCATGTCTACCTATGCCACCATCTTGGCCAGAAGTGAGGGCAGTAAGTTTAAGGAGATTTATTAGCTGTGTTTGATAAGGTACTAAAAAAATGAGTTCAGAACAATTTTAGCCAGTTTGCAAACAGAATTTGAAGAGAATATAATCAGACCAGATATTTCAGAAATGAAAAATAAAACTGTTTCTCACCAAGTCAGCTTGAGTAAAAGGCCAAACTAGGGAAGGGGTGGGGATGCAAGGGTGGGAAGCCAATAGTTTCAGTAAGACATGGCCTCAGGGAAAAGACAAAACCAGGAATGTCACCCAAAATCTTGTATAAGAACTCTGATAGAATTAATATGAGCATTTAAGAGGTCCTCTTAGTCAAAGAAGACTCTAGAATGGTTAAAAGAGTGGTTCCACAGAACTCTGAAGCACCTAGAGCCTCTCTAATTGATACAATAAAAAATCCACAAAGTTTACAATAATTCTGAATTGGTAAAAAGCCCTACCAGAGAGACTGTTTGAGATATAAAAACTCTTTGGGCCCCCAACTTCCTCAAGACAAACAGCACTGTCTGTGAAAGCTGCCCAGGAACCAAAAATGATGTTTTTCTTAGTTTTAGAGCAAAGGCGGACACATTACTTTTTTTCTGTAAAGGGATATATAGTAAATATTTTAAGTTAACTGGCCGTGGCCACATATGGTCTCTTCACACCATCCTTCGTTTTTGTTTTGTTTTTAACAGCTCTTTCAACATAAAAACTTCCTTAGCCCACAAATCATGTAAACAGAGACAGTGGCTGGATCTGGCTCAATGGGGCAGCTTGTGCACCCCTACTCTAGGGTAGGTGGACCTGACGCATTTGCCCAGGAGAATATCAGAACTCTAAATAACCAGTGCATGCAGTGCTGACAAGGAATAATTTATTTAAGGCTATTGCAGTAGAGGAGAGAGGCCAGAGCCCAGATTGAACTCAACTCACTGAAAAAAAGGGTAGGGAAGTTTTCATAGTTGTGACAGGGTGAATTCTAGGACATCTGTGTTTGCTAACTTCCCAACAGGAGTTAGTTTTATAACTTAGATCAAGGCGCCCACTGAAGTTAGGCTCCTACTCTCCCACAGAGACTGGAAGATAGTGCTCTATCTTCCTGGGTTGTAAAACTGGCCAGATGATTTTTTTTAAGATTTACAATTATAAGTTTTCAAAAGTAAATGCTCTAAGATGGAGGTGGGGAGGCTTCTGTGTTTAGGGCATCTGGAATTTGTAAAACCTGGGATGAGAAGGGAGAGGCAAGTAGAAGCCTCTCTAAAGTTTAGTCAAGCCTCAGGAAAATTTAAGGCCATCTTAATAAAAACAAAAACAAAAACTAGCATTACATTAAAAGTTAGAAATGTACATAACCTATAAACCAACAAATCTACTCCCAGTATACATCTTAGAGATATTCTCATATATGTACAAACACAACTCTCTTAAAGTGTGGAGTAAAAGCATAAAGCAGAATTGCGTTTGTCTTCTTGACCTTTTGATGTGGCATTTTGGTCTAGCTCATCCACTGCCCTGCGATGAAGACATGGACTGGAAGACCCTGTGAATTTCTGATTACTTTTAGACAATATAAAGTGTTCTCATATCATTTTAGGTCACACAACTCAGTCTCAATTTTGTCATTAAGATGTCCTTCCCATGTAATAATCAAAACTATCATATTGCTTTATCAGAGAAGGAAAACTCTGACTCCAAAAAACCTCCGCTGCCTTGCGGCATACCTCTTCAGGGGAAAGGCTAAGGGAGTAAACCCCGACAGAAAATCCGGAGCCGGAGTCCCTAAGGCGGTTTGACGTTGTAGTCAACACCGGCAACTCCTGTGGCGCACCTGAAGCCAAGCTGTATTGACTCCGTCTTTCCCTTGGACCCTTCAGCTGCGAAGAGAGGGGGGGTCTGCTGCATGGGCAACAGCAGACCCTCCATATCACCCTGCCCAGGCTCTGTAGCTTCAGCTTCACTGGAGAGGACACTCCAGCGTCATCGCAAGATGTCAATTCAACACGGGAGGAGACAGATACCGTGTCACTCCCGAGTTGGACTGCACAACCATTCTCGGCGGTGCAGATAGACTCTTAAGAAGCTACACCATCGTCTCTCGAGACGGACGGCTGCCGACGAATATTGCTTTAAAATTAAAATACCCCTTTTCCCTCATTTGGGAGAGGAGTTTATAATTGTTTTTGTTTTTTTTTTTTTTTCCTCTTTACCTGAAATAAAAATGTCAGGAGAATAAGGAGTAAAGTATTTGAGCTAACTTTCTCAGTGATGGGTGATGCGGAAATTTGGCTTCAGATTTTTCTATAACTGGCATACCTTTGAAGCTGTCTCTTTCTCTTATGGATACTCTCATAGGCTTTAGGGAATCCCAGGGCCCTGCTCCTTTTATTCTTCCATGTGGCAGCTGGATGCTCAGCCATTAAGCAGTACCCTCTCAGCTGAAGAGAAGAACTCTTATGCTCAAAAAGACTTACTTGTTCCTCTAGAGTGGGGAAAAAAAAAAAAAAAAAAATATATATATATATATATATATATATATATATAGAGAGAGAGAGAGAGAGAGAGAGAGAGAGAGAGAGAGAGAGAGAGAGAGAGTCTGTCCAGAAGGTAACCCACCACATAATATGAAAAATAGAGATAATTATTAAAGAAGATATAAGAAACATTGTACATAGGACAATCATACCTCAGCCCCCTTCAAAGTAGGCATCTAGGGACCTCACACAGTTCTCCCAATAGCCATCAGCTGCCTTGTATTTTCCTGAATCTCATCAATGGTCTGTAATCTCTTCCCTTTCAAAGGTGATTTCAGTTTTGGGAAAAGCCAGAAGTTGCTGGGTGCCAAACCTGGGCTATAATGGGGCTGAGTCACCTGGGTGATTTAATGTTTCACAGAAAGACTGCACAAGACATGATGTGTGAGTGGGCAGGTTGTCATGATAAAGCTGCCAATCACCAATTGCCCATAGCTGCGGCCTTCTGTATCACACAAATAGTTTCCACAGAGAGATGTTCAAACTTAACATAGAATTTGATGCAGATTCATTGCTCTAATCATTCAGTCATTTTGAATGTGACAGCCACACAGTAAACATGCTCACTTAACCGCATCTACCACCCCCACTGACTAGTATAGTGAAGTCATCATTGTTCACATATGCGGATTTCAGTCCACTCTCCTTGGCTGCTAGTTTACATCAATGTAACACAACCCATACTAGTTTTATTAACAATGGCTGGACTTTTTACAGACAGATTACATATATCCCTCAGACTCTGGGACAATGAGGAGAGTAAAAAATAACGAGGATACTTAATTTAGCTACATTCTATCTGATTAAATTCTTAAGAGAAAAGACATGGAAGAGAAAAACAGTATGGAGGACATACACAGAAAAATAAGAAAATGAACACAGGCAGAGATATAAAGAAAAGAGATAAAGGTTCATCAGATCCTGTAGTACATGTTATTTTAATGACACCCTCTTCTAATTCTTTAGCTGTGAGTTACAGAATATTTCACACCTCAAAACAAAACACTTCTCTTTGAAACTACTAATCAGTCAATTAATTATTGTTCACAGCTCTTTAGTTCCTACATACCTGCTAGAAAGTTATTTTCCCAGACAGTCCTTTTATCCTTTCTGCATTTGTCACTGAATTCTTGCACCCACCACAATGTCTGCTCCATGGCAGGCAGACCTTTAAAATAACAATTTCAAATTGATAAATGAATAAATGTACCCTCAATTTCCAGGATGAAAAAGTTACTTTCTGATGTCTATGATGGGCTACAATATTATCACAAATGAAACAGTGAAAGGTAACATCTTACCCACAAACTAAAGGTACATTTATTTCTTTTATCCCCCAAACTTATATTGTGTGCCTATTAAGTTTCAAAATCCACTTTTGTCTAGGGGCAAAAACTAGTATCATAGTAGTACTCTCACAAAGTACAGGAATCCTGATAGTCTTAAAAAGCACAGGTCTGAATAAAAAAAGAGAGAGTCAAACTGCATTGCTTCTAATCCCTACTCCGTCACATGTTAAACAATCTTGGACAAGCATAAAATGTCTCCATCATTCTCATTGGTAAAGTGAGAAAATAAATTTAGTACCTGCAATATAGAATTTTGGTAAGATTAAATGTTAACTTAGCCTAGTGCCTAATACATATTGGGTATTTCACATATACTGTCTATAAATGTTATTTCACTTTATTTTCTTCAGGATTTATTCATAGGTTTGCAGAAACAAGCCTCACAAGCACAATATGAAATCTAAACTTTACTCCTCTCTTTCTGTATTTTGTATTAAATTACAATTGAGGTTTTTATTGCCTCCCAAATGTCTTTGATGGTGTCTACAATAATGCCATCACTGACTTTTACTATATGCACCAAGGCTGCCAGTGTCCAATGTCTACTTATGTCAATATTAAGGAGGCTAATGACCTTCACTTATAAAGCCTGAACATTCATGTAATCATTGGGTAAAGGTCTAGCACAGTGCCCTTTTGGAGTAGAAGCCATAAGCATCAACGGTATTAATATTTCACCATCATTTTCTCCAAAAGAAATACAAATATAAGAAATTAAATGTTTTTTAAAGTACGTTTTATTACGTTGTTAGAGTAGTCCCAATATTTTTCCACTTTGCTCCCCTTCGCCCAGTACTCCTCTTCCCCCAGCAATCCCACCCTCCTTAGTTCATGTCCATGGGTCATGCATATAAGTTCTTTGGCTTCACCCTTTCCTATATTATTCTTAGCTTCCCCTGTCTATTTTGTATCTACCAATTATGATTCTTAATCCTTGCACCATATCCTCATTTCTCTCCCTCCCCCCTCCCAGCTGATAACCCTTCAAATGATCCCCATACCTATGATTCTGTTCCTATTCTGGTTTGCTTAGTTGGATTTTGTTTTTATTTTTTAGATTCATTTGTTGATAGTTGTGAGTTTCTTGTCATTTTAATGTTCATAGTTTTGATCTTCTTTTTCTTAAATAAGTCCCTTTAACATTTCATATAATGATGGCTTGGTGATAATTAACTCTTAGCTTCACCTTGTCTGGGAAGCACTTCATCTGCCCTTCCATTCTAAATGATTTCTTTACTGGATAGAGTAATCCTGGTTGTAGGTCCTTGCTTTTCATCACTTTGAATACCTCTTGCCAGTTCCTTCTTGCCTACAAAGTTTCTTTTGAGAAATCAGCTGAGAGTCTTATAGGCACCCCTTTATAGATAACTCTCTGTTTTCCTCTTGCTGCTTTTAAGATTCTCTTTTTATCTTTCACTTTTGGCATTTTAATTATGCTGTGTCTTGGTGTGGTCCTCCTTGGGTCTAGCTTGTTTGCAACTTTTATGTGCTTCCTGGACTTGTATGTCTGTTTCCTTCACCAAATTTGGGAAGTTTTCCTTCATTATTTTTTTACATAAGCTTTCGATTTCTTGGTCTTCCTCTTCTCCTTCTGGCACCTCTATGATTTGGATGTTGGCACATTTAAAGTTGTCCCAAAGCTTGCTAAGCCTCTCCTCACTCTTTTCAATTCTTGTTTCCTCATTCTGTACTGGTTGACTGTTTTTTTCTTCCTTATATTTCAAATCATTGATTTGAACCCTGGTTTCCTTCCCTTCACCATTTGTTTTGGGTGGATTTTCCTTCATTTTATTTAGCATAGCCTTCACTTCTTCCCTTATGTATTTGCTGTACTTAAGCATATCTGTTAAGCCTGTGAGCATCTTTATCACCAGTGTTTTGAATTCTGCATCTGTTAGATTGGCTATCTCCTCATCGCTTAGTTCTCCCACTGGAACCTTGATCTGTTCCCTCTTTTGTGCCATACTTCTCTGTCTTCTCATCTTGACAGGCTCCTGTGTTTGCTTGCCTCTGTGTCTTAGGTAGAGCTGTCACTCCCATTATGTTGTAAGGGGTGGAGCCTTACATATTCGTCAGTACAGAGCAACCCATTTCACCATGTTGTGGTACTGTGTGTGGGGGAGGGCTCTGAGAGGGAACAATGTAACTTGGTGAGCACTTTCCCCTTTTCCAGGCACTTTTCCCACTTCCGTATGGGACTGGCGCCTCTCTAGCTGTTGGCCTGACAGTCATTCCCAGAGTGAGTGGGTCTGTGGATGTTCTAGGACCATGAGGGCCCTTTAAACAACTATATTCTTCTGAGTCTGCCTCCACCCCAACCCCCACTGGTCTGCACAGTCAGAAGCAATGAGGCTTGATTTTCCCTGGTGCTGGGACTATGAGCTGCACAGTCTAGTGAGAAGCTGGGAACACTACCCAGGTGTCCCTCCCCACTCTTTAAGATATGTGACTTCACTTTCCACCAGCCTGCTGCTGCTGCCACCGCCACCACCACACCTTGTCCTCTTCGCTGCAGCTCCGCACCTCCTACCTGTCTGGATGATTATTTCTTCTTTATATCTTTGTTTATTGTACTTCCATGCAGCTTGATTTTCTGAAACTTCTGGTTGTCTCTAGTTTTGAGGTAGTTATATTGCTTCTTACTTGTGGCGGGAGACCCAGTGTGTCTGTCCAGGCCTCCATCATGGCTGGAAGTCTCAATGTTCTTGTTCTTTTTATAGTCCTTCTTCCTAGAGTCTAAATATAAATTTGTGATCGATGATCAGAGGATCTTTGAGATATAATATTCTGTGCTCACAGTTATACCATAGATGGAGTTGACCTTGAATCAAACTTATGTTTCAATTATTTCTTCCCTGAGGAAAAGTTCCCCTACACCCATACCTCCCAGAGTTCTTCTGCTCAATAACTCCTGTAAATAACTACTTTGAAAACCCTACAGCCATCACCAGCTTTTCAGGTATGGTAAAATGGGTTAAACCGTAGGACAGACATAGCTCAGTTTCTGTAATGGGTCAAAATAAAAAGAGCCACTGCTAGAGAGTAGCTGATGGGGATTGGGAACTAAATATGTAGTTGAGAAAGGAGGGAGAGTCTAAAAGAACCCATCAATGCTTTTTGAAGCTTTTAGCAGTCATATCAATACCTACAACATCAGGAGAAGAGAGAAAAAATAATAAAGACCTGTTTTCCACGGATGGCTGGTATTACTATCCTGAGAATAGATTTGAAGCTCATAACATATAAACCACTTACATTTCAGGTAAAAGAAAGATTATTAACTAAGTGGTAAGGTAGGGTTGAAATCTCAGAAAGACTACATGTTATAAGCTGCAACCTAGCCTGTAAATTCCCCATGTAAACTGTTCACCAAATAATGGAGTTGATTTCTAAAAGATAGACAGATGTTAATGGACCTTAAAAATCTGCTTTGTGACAGTAACCTAGATTGTGTACCTCTATTAACTTTTTCCAACTATCCTATAATGGTCATATAAGGGCAGCCAAGATTTCTCCAAAGAAATAACATTTGACAAATCTTTCCATACTACTGTACTTACAAATAAAAAATTTATTCCCTGAAAAGTAACTAGAACACAAATACAATTTTTAGAAAATTACTTTTGAGCAGATATGGATATGAATTTATTCTCTTGAATGTATTTGCCTCTCTCATCTTTAAAACTGGTCATGATGCTGCATGTCAATAGTGTAAACTGTAAAGAAATTAAAAGATATGAATATTTATTACACATGATACACATTGGGGAATTTTGTAATAATCCTGTTAAGGCTGTTTTCCTACCTAATCTATTTATTTGTTTCCTTCATGAATGGATGCACTTACATAGCCTCAGAATTTATAACATTTACATCATTGGATAAAAAAGAAAGAAAGAAAGAAAAATACAGCAATAATGACAGCAGCATATGGTGCAATTTTTAGATTTTAAAATGATCTATCAATTAAGAGAGATTAGTTTACAAACAACAGAAAATACAACTCAACGTGGCTTAAAATAATAAAGGACATTAAGTGGCTTTGATAAGTAGAAGCAAAAAGAGACCAACCCTTGGCATTAATGTGATTCAGGGGCAACACATGTCATTAAAGACCTAGCTTTTTTCCATGCTTCTGCTTTATCTTCAGTGATATTAATCTCATTCTCAAACTGCAGTCCTTTCAAGAGCTTTCCACATCTTCCTTTACATCAAGAAGGGAGAGACTTGCTTGCAGAAAACTCCTGATAAGGCAGAAAAATATTCCTTTTCATTAGACTATAACAACCATTCTACCCAGTCTTGCTGGAACTACTTGAATCAGGGATGACAAATTTCTTCCATTTTTCAGATTTTTGCCCTATAGAAAGAATTTCATACTCTATTATGGTATATTTCCACTTTAACATCCTCATATAAGAAATTCATAGTGCTAGAAAATGACTTCTAAATATGAAGACAGCATTTTGATTATAAGGCAATAACATTTTTGCTATTGTTTCCTTAAAAATGTCACTACAGTTCTGATCAGTGTGGCTCAGCTGGAGCATCATCCTGCAAAGCAAGAGGTTGCTGGTTCCATTACTGGTCAGGGTACATGCCTGGGTTGCATGTTTGGTCGCCAGTCAAGCACACATGGGAAGCAAAGACTGATATTTCTATCCTTCTCATTCTCCTTCCCTTCCCCTCTCTCTAAAAATAAATAAATAAAATATTAAAGAAAATGTCACCACATTTATTACCTTTTTAGGTTATAAAAATATATAGTATTTATTTCATGTACTTTGATATATTTCTATATCTACAATGCATTAATCACACACTGATGAATGTAATAACTTGTGGAGAATTTAAACGTTAAAAATTTTAGGTAGCATGATGATTTAAAATCAATCTCCAAAAATAGTTTGATGTAATCTTCTTATGTAATTTTGTGCCCATTACCATAATAACAAAGTATAAATTGTTAACTTTTATTTTTAAAAAACCTATAGGAAAATAACTCACATTTGCTGATCCTTTGAAAACACCATTAGTACTCAGATAAAGAGGACAGACTTTTAATTTGTGGTTTGTAGAATCCTTTATAAGAAATATCATCAACTTTAGCTCTGTTTTACAATAACTGTTTAGGAAAGAAAGAGACTATTTTGATCCAAAATATTATAAAATGTCATTGTTGCCAGAAAAGTGAAATTTAAAGTTGGAAATATTAGCAAGCTGAACTAAGCATAAATCACTCATCCATGTATTTTACCTTTAAAAAAAAATCCACAATTTTCCCTGGCTGCTGTGGCTCAGTGGATTGAGCGTCGGCCTGCGAGCCAAGTGTCGCTGGTTCGATTCCCAGTCAGGGCACATGACTAGGTTGCATGTCAGGTCCCCAGTTGGGGGCGCCAGTGAGAGGTAACCACACAGTGATGTTTCTCTCCCTCTCTTTCTCCTTTCCTGTCTCTCTAAAAATAAATAAACCATAAGATGATATCAGTTTCAAAATATTTAAAATAAAGTAAAATAAAATAAAATAAAAAAATCCACAGTTCTAGAAAAATAGGTTAGGAAAGATGTCCTGTTTCAAAAAATCAGTCAGTCTGTCTCTGATCACTAAGCAAACCATACAATTTTCTGATCCTTAGGACCTTCATCTATAAAATGAGGGAACTAGATTAACTGCACTGTAACATCCTTTCCAACCTACAGATTTATGCAGAACGGTTATCTTCAGTAATCCTTTAAGGAATGAGGGTTTAACCTCATAGCCTTTTCTAGAGATATAAAGCACCCCATTAAGTTACAAAGCTTTATTGGTTCTGGGTCCTGGAGAAAATTATGTTAAGTGAATTAAGCCAGTCAGTGAAAGAAAAATACCACGTGATCTCACTTACATGTGGAATCTAAGGAACACAACAAACTGAGGAACAAAATAGTGACAGAAACTTAGATGTTAAACAGACTGACAGCTGCAGAAAGGAGGTGGAAGGGACAGGATGAAGGATGGGACTAACCAGAAAAAAATCATGTACAAGCCATGGACAAGACAATATCGGAACTGGCTTGGGGAGGGAGAGGGGGCTGTTTGGAGGAGGTGGAGAAAGGGAGGAAAAGCGGGAACAATTGTAACAGCATAAACTATTTAAAAAAAATTTTTTTTAAACACAAAAATCCTTGTATCATTTCAGAGACAACCGATACTTACTACTCAACAAATTTTTGAAAAAGTTACAAACCTTTACTTTAACATTTACAATTAAGGGATTATATATTTCATATCACTCCAAAGCAAATAGGAGATATGAATAATATTACAATATCCTAAATTCTTAGTTCTGTCTCTCAAATGTGCAGCTGATGGATCTGATCAACATACGTGGATTTCTTTGCTTTGGTTCCAATTTTCTACAAAGAACTCTGTCTCAAAATGCGAATATCTAAACCTCTCCTCTCCATTTCTCACTGTTCTGAACACCAAAAGAGGTACCAAGTATCAAAGTATATATAAACAACAAGTCACCTGGCCAATGCAAAGAATTATTATTTTGATTAAAATTTTTTCCTGATGAAAGAATCCGTATATTATATAAAATATAGCTTCTTTTAGAGAACCTGTACCTTTATCACTAAAGTCCTTCAATTATCTGATTATTCTGTAGTCATTTTGATTCATTTCTAATTTACTGCTTTATCTTCTAATTGTACAGGGCCTGAGAGTTCGTTTCTACCAAAGTCTAGAAGTTTGACATCTTAACATGTAAAAGGGAAAACCTGCAGACCTCTTCATTAATCTAGTAAATTTGATATCACCATTCACTTTCAAACACAGGCTCCCTGAACTGGGAAAGGTTGTTTGTTTAGTTTTAGTTTTTTGAGATTCTTGGGCTCTAGCCCTAGAGATTTGGATTCAATATGTCTGAGACAGAACACAAGAAAGCACTGACATTAATCACAAACACATTTGGAAAAAAATTTATAGATTTCCATGGAGAACTACCTGTAACAGCTTTTGCAAGAAAAATTTTAGATATTACATTAACAGCAGAGCTAAGACAATACAAGTAGATCCTAAAAAGTGAGTGACTGTAGCCTTACAAGGCAGTTTTTTTCTACTTTATTTGTAGCCAGTCACTGGTAACAGAGACTGTCTTATAACAATCGTTATTACTTAAATAACAAATGGAAGTTCTCCAAATAATAAAAAGGTGGCTAAGTATTTAATCAGCATTATTGAAAAAATGCTCAGCAGACCTTAATAAAAAGTATAAAATAAACTGCATGGTTACCTGTAGAATCTAAGATTTCCATGACTCTGGAGTTTACCATAAACAGGACAAAAAAGTTAAACAATGCTAATATTATTTAAAAATAGGTTAAATTAATTCCAAAATCATAAGTATTAAATAGGTGCAATTTCATCTTTTTGGAGGTTTAAAGAAAATACATATTTTACATTCTATTTATTCTAGATAAAATGGTCAATTATGGAAAGGGGATATAAAATGTTTGCTGCCAAGAATGAATGCCGCCCCTTCCAACTTTATACGGAACCCATTTTTGGTGTCTCCAGGTGTCCCAGATCTCCACAGCCACCACGGAATGCTTTTTTGTGTTTTGGTTGTCTGTCTGGCACACGCCTATTGTGAGCCTCTCAGTTGATGGTGTCATGCTTCCAGGCAGCTGTTACACATTGGGAAGTCTTAATGCAGATCAGTACAACTGTCCCATAATATTCCAAGAGACATGGCTTTAGTTTTCCTTGAAATATGTGCTACTATAACTCCAATTAGCCAGAGTGTGACTCCAAATATTGCCATAGAAGGGGGTGTAGATAGATACATATATTTGAAAAATCTATCACTTTTCCTCAGAGAAACATTATCTCCACAATTACACGTATTTGTTAAATTCTAATTATTTATGTGACATGAAGTGGAAAAGAGAGGTAAACTGCCTTTTTTCATGATGGAGTTTCATGGTTGTTTACCACTGCATTCTTAAAAAGTTCAAACCCCAATAGAGAAAGTTGACTGATATACAAAACCATTTGTATTGGCTATTCTGGTGATTTTACATTTGGTTCACTTCTATTTTGGGAGTAGTAGTAGTATAATACAAATCACATAAATTCTAGCAGTTTCATAACCATATTTAATCATGACATCTACCTTGCAATTCAGATTAAAGCTCCCAAAGCTTCCATTCCAAAGAGATGAAATTATTTTGTTTTTTGCCACCATATAATAAAAAGTATCAAATTGGGTAATATTTTAATTAAATTTCAATTTTTGTAGAAATATGTAAAAAGTCTTGACTATTCTGGATGGTGATGGGAATCATCTCAAAACTGTTCTTATATTTGTTCCCACTCTGAGCCATGCTGAGTCCCTTCTGTTTCTTCTAGATCTTTATTACCCTGACTGTGAAAACATAAACAATACTGTCTTCTTCATCTTCATTTCAAAATCAAGCAACTCCTGAAGATTCCAACATACTAGCTCTGTAACAGTTGAGTTCATGGTATTCTGAGACTTTTCCAGAAAGGGATATTTAATTATATGCACCAATCTGTCAACCCCAGCCTTAGAAAGAGAAATGAAATCTTCTTACCTCTCATGGATTCAAAGTTTGAAGGAGAAGCACACATGTAAGTCCAGTGGGTGGGACACAGCATTACTACCTTGGGTGGAGGGCTAAAAGGAGGTGCCCTACATGCTGTGGTGCTCACTGGGCCAGGTGGGCCTCTGAGATCCTTGCAGCTGCCATGCCATCCTGGAGTTGAACCTGCCTGACCCAGAGCCTGAGTCATAGACATCTATCTGTTTAATGCCCAACTCTGAGATAAAAATGTGCCCAGGAGAGGAGATTATGCTCATATTTTGGGCTAGACCACACACCTCATTCTTGAAACATAAAATTTTAGAAGAGAGAAGCCTAAAATGAAAACCAGGACTATCACCAAAAGACAACGGATTGAATGAGAGGATAAAACAATTTATGCCCCAACTGAAGAACTGGTTTCTGATTGGATTGAACCAGGTAGGTCATAATCAGAAAACATTTTATTTTTCTCCCACCAGTAGCTACAAACCACTCTGTAGTATCTAGCTTAACTACCTCTGGAGAGCATCTTGGTCAGATCTATCTCCATCTTCTCTGTTACTATATTCATGACACTCTTAAGTCAAAACTGCAGCTTCAAATCTGACTCAGTGCTTTCCCCTTGCTCTGCTCAGGCCTGACTCATGGCTTGTAGGCTTGCCTGTGGGAAAGTGAGATATGGACTTGATTTTAGTTTTGATTCAGTTAAGTTGTCTACTCATTCCTTTAACCCCTGACAAGGATAAGGTTGGAACCCTGGGTAAAAGAACTAGGAAAAAGAAGGGCAAAGGGTCCTCCATATCAAGTGTTAGTTTTAATGTGGCTCTTGGTGCCCCATCATAAACTGCATTCAAAAGTTGACTTTCTATTTTAAGGTCCTTTTGTGTTTTTTAGAATATCCTCCTTGCCTGTTGCCTTGCAGGGATATTCACATTTTCTGTTTTCCTGACTTTTTTTTTTTTCCTGATTCTTAGCTGTCTTCCCTGCCTGGCCACCTAACACATTCTTCAGTCTGTTTTCCCCAACAGAAAAGCCCCTCACCATACTGGCCAGCCCTCTCGAGTGAGTTGCTTTTAAGACTGCTTGGGCTCTACGTAATACTTACCCCTGATTGACTTTTCTTGCCTTATTCTGCCAGAATCAGACAACTCAAACTAATCATCTGCTTTCAAAATTATGGAGGCAGGAGACAGCCACTTACTTTGTGGCTGGTTTAAATCTCATATAGCTGAGGAATAAGAACTCTTCTGCATTAATCTCTAGTAGAAGCATGGTAAGGATGAGGATTAGCAGTTTAATAAGCATCTAATCCAGAAATAGGATGCCAGCCTCACTTTTTGTGGGTGATTTTCTTAGAATTCCTTCACTTCACCTTAGCTAAAGGAAGAGGGAAACTTCCCCCCACCCCCACGTAAAGGAAGGGAAAATCCCACAACCTCTTATTTCAATGAGATTCTCTCGGAGGTTTTCCAAGTGAATCTCCAGTCTATTGGAAGTACTGTTTGGAGGTAAGTAGTGACAGTGCCCAAACGGTGTGTAGCAGTCTGGATAATGCCTGGGTCAATGCTATACATTCTCAGCTTAAGAGTTTCAGGCTAAATTCTGAGGCAACAGGAATTTAACTAAAAAAGTAGAATCAGGGATTTATGCTGCCACCCACTTAGTATTACAGAGAGCTCATTTTTCTTTTACAAAGAAATAAAAATGTGGACTAAGGAGAAAGAGAGTAAAAGGAATGGTGAGAACTAAATATATAATGGCTTCTATTCAATATTATCCCACCCACTGAAACCCAGAACTCTTGGTTCATGGAAGGTTAACTACATTCTGTGATAGTGCTAGAAAGTACATGTGATTTCCTTTTATCTAAAAATAGAGTTTTTAGAAGAATGTAAAACTATATTATTATTTTAATATTTAAGCTTGTGCTCAGTGAAATATTGAAACCTGGAAAACTTTTCTTCACAGAAAATATAAATCAAGGACCTATATTTAATATCACAGAAAGCAGAAAAAATCCTAAAAACACACACTCACAAAGGAAAGAAAGCACTCTCACAGATGTGGTGTAGCATTTATCATATATGCGTGGCATGTATGTTCAATGAGAGCCATCAAACAGGTGGAAACCATGGTTTAATAGACTGTTTTAAACAAAAATAAGATAGGAATCACAAAGTAAATGTGCAATCTTATCAAACGCAGAAACTGAATTTGAGTTTATCAATTCCATCCATAGTAGAGGCACTGAAAACTCATAGAATATAATTTTTGATTATGTGCACAGATAAAATCAATGCAAAATCATTTTCAATTTATAGAGATAAAAATAGGTTTCTAAGTGAAACTCATTCTAATGTTGAAATAATGTAAAAAAAAGGAGGAAGATTTAAATTGCTATTCTGTCTGAATAGAGGAAATAAATGTAATATAATAAATCAGTATTTATAAGAAACTAATAATTAAAATAAAAACTTAGCCATCTAAATTTTTAACAAAATATACTTTTTAGATATTAGTTGCTTTTAAAACTGTGAATGTCTCCTAGGAAAATTGCATTTGGAGATTTTTAATATTCATTTTTTAATTACTGGATATTATAACAAGGAAAACAATATAACTACAGTGTTTATGGAATTTTAAAAATATAGTGATTACTGAAAAAAAAGCTCTCTTTTTATGAAGAAAGTCATTATCTACCAAAGCATCTGAAATACTAAAAGAAAAATCAACAATCAACATAGCTTTTTATTTTTAATTAATTAAATTGAAGATTAGAATTAGTTTACTCTACTCAATTTGTAGAGATGGAATAAAGCTTTTAAATTAAATGTACCCAGAAATAGCAAAAGAGTTGAATTATCAGATAATTATAAAAACAAGCTCAAAAAAGAGATTTTGCAGTTAATAGCCTAATCATTTTGATGAAGAGCACACTTAATTTTTAACCACCTTTCTTATAGTGATAACAACTGATAGAAAAGCAATTACAATGCTAGAATTATTCTTGGACCTGCTGAGTCTGACCCTTTATGTTTCTAGAGGGAATCCAATAGGTTTGTAATGAATTGAGAGGGGATATTACACTAAATTTCTTTGAAGCTAATTGTGTTGCCACATTTACTAGCATCTAGCACAGTAATTATCTGACCAAGCATTCTTTGTTATGAGCAATATGTACAAAATGTGAGCAATCAATAATAACTAGAAAATTGAGCTGGCAAAAAGAAATCATTATACATGAGTTGGAGTTACACTCAATTGTGTAATAAAGGATTCTTTTACAAGAGACTTGTGTTAGCTTCAAACTCTATACAAAATATGAAGTTGTATTATACTGAAAATCAGAAGTAAGTGTATTATTTATGTTAAATAATAATACAACCCTCTATATGTGACAATATGAGCCTCAATCATGTGGAATCAATTCTTTTTTAACATTGTATAGAACATTTCCTTAGTAGTAACTGTTCCTGAAGATGTCTTTATAAAACAGAGTCAAAAATCAAATGATGAAAGAAAAAAAAAGACTTCCTCACTTACTCTCTGCTTTTTCTGCATTTCTGGGGGTGGAGATATTTGAATGGGTTTGGTGTACCTATATATGAAGCTTGAAAATAAAGGAAGTGTTTTCCATGATCCAGATCTGTTACAAGTCAGAATAATAGATAGTAGCTTTTGTGATAAAGTAAACGTAGGAAAGATAAAGAACACAGTCATGCTAACCAATGTCATCAGGCAATATGAAAGTCTCATTCTTTGGGGGACATCTGACCCCAGGAACAAACTTTTATTATTATTATTATTATTATACTCTTTATTTCATAGGGATTCTAAACTCTTCTGGGAACCATCCAAAAATAAGAAATAAAACAGAACAGAATAGAACAAAATGTTTGACAGTCTCAAAAGCCTGGAGGGCAGGAGGCAGGTTCCAAACCAAGACACCTGGGGCAGCCCAGAAAGAAAAAAATGAGTGGCAGAAGGATGATTTGAGGGCAGCCCCAACAGTGCTGGACAGAAATCTGTCATTCTCACTAAGATTCAATTGAAATGAGAAATAGCACATATTCTCCATGATCACCACATTTTTTACCCAAAATGGACTCTTTTTAAACTGCACCAAACAATTTGAACTTGAAATAATGAATAATGAATGCTGAATAACAAAATAGAATAAGTATTTTCTAGAATCCCTGTGTGACAGATACATTAAGAACTTTGACAATTAAAGGATTACTGTAATTGGAAACATAATTTATTCTTTCTCTGTTTCTGACCCTACAAAAGCAGCTCAAGATTGTTCTTGCTGAGACTCTTAGAACCAATGTACATCTGGCATGTGTGTGTTACATGTGTGTGTGGCAGGTGTATGTGTGTGTGAAGAGAGACAAGATGTCATCAACTATTATCAATTCATTTTGCATGAATTATTCTCACATCATCCATTCTCTTCCAAATCCATTGTCTTGAGACAGTGTACACCCTTTATTTCGACCTCAAAAAATGTGACAGAAGTCACATTGGATGTTCATCAGGAGTCTCCCTCTATGATCTGAACCAAAGCCTAGTGAAACATCTGGAAATTGAAATATTCAATTAATTTTTGATTTTCTAGTTCAGCACATTTTCTTTCATTCTATCTGTTCAGCTCCAAATGGCATATCAAATACTATACTTTTGTTCTTACTTTACCTTAGAGTTCTTTGTGAAATTGTTGTATGAATTTTCTGATTAATTCACATATACTCATTAATTTTTTCTAAATGGAGAAGGGAAAAATAACCCTATTGGCAAATGTTACCATATATATACCATACGTATACAAATACAGGGTGTTGCAAAACAGTTTGTCCAAAATTTTAATTATTGTAAGTCTGCGTTTATTAGAATACCCCTTTCAACATTCACAATAAACTACATAAATATACTTTTTTATACTTAGCGTCTGTTTTCAAACTGATGACCATTCTGGTCTAGACATTGCTGGCAACACGAAGCAATGGAACCACAAACATCAAGAACCACTTTGGACTTCTGGCTAAGATGGAGGCATAAATACACATGCTGCATCTCCTCACAACTAAAAAGAAATTTACAACCATTTCAAAACTAAAAAAAACAAAAACAAGAAAGAAAATTCAGAAAAGTGAAACTATAGGGAAGTTCAGCAGAAAAATAAAGACGAAATAATCAGCCAGAAAGGTAGGAGGGGTGGAACCGAGATGGAGAAAAAGAGGAGCAGAGCAGTGGCTGCAGGGTGGCTCTTGGCAGCAGCACAGCTAGAGGCAGAGGCTGGCAGGAGTGAGGCAGGCCGGTACAGCTAGCAGTACCCATGGTGAAAAATACAAACAGTTTAAACCCAAGAAGCGATACCAACACCAAACCAGGCCACATAGCTTGCAGTTCTAGTGCTGGGGAAAATAGAACTGCATTGCTTCTGACTGTGAAAGCAAGTAGGGACTGAGGTAGAGGGAAAAGCTACTAGTCTCAAAAAGGAGGCAGCTTACATAGTACAGGAGGGGGAGAAGTGCCTGGAAAAGTGGCAGCCACCGGCACTGTTCCCTCTCAGACCCCTCCTCCACATATACTACCAAAACATGGTAAAATAGGCACCAGCATTAATGAATACCTAAGGCTCTGCCCCCTATAATGTAAGAGGTATAACAGTCCCACCAAATCACAGAGGCAATCACAGAAAACTGTCATGCTGAGGAGACAGAGAAGTATGGCCCAAAAGTGGGGGAGAGGCAGATCAAGGTCCCAATGACACAATTAAGCAATGAGCAGATAGCACACCTAATGGATGAGGAGATAGAGAGTTTAACAGATGCACAGTTTAAGGCATTGGTGATAAAGATGCTCACACACTTGACAGCAAAGGTTAAACGGGACGAGGAAAGAGTAAAATCTATCCTGGCTACAATGAAGAAAAATCCATATGAAGCAAGTGGTGAAGGAAAGGAAACCTGGGTTCAAATAAAAAAAAATTGGAACATAAGGAAGAAACAAACAGTCAACCAGTACAGAAGGAGGAAACAAGAATTTTTAAAAATAAGGAGAGCCTTAGAAACCTCTGGGACAGCTATAAATGAGCCAACATTCAAATCATAGGGCTGCCAGAAGGTGAAGAGGGAGAGCAAGAAATTGAAAAATTATGTAGAAAAATAATGAAGAAAAACTGGTCTAATTTGGGGAAGGAAATGGACATATGGGTTCAGGAAGCACAGAGAGTCCCAAACAAACTAGACCCAGGGAGGACCACACCAAGACACATTATAATCAAAATGCCAAAGGTTAAGGATAAAGAGAGAATTTTAAAAGCAGCAAGAGAGAAGAGGAGAATTACCTACAAATGGGGTAGACTGTTAGCTTATTTCTCAAAAGAAACTTTGCAGGCAAGAAGGGATTGGCAGGAAATAGTTAAAGTGATGAAAATCAAGGACATAAAACCACGATTACTATCTATCCAGAAAAGCTATCATTCAGAATGGAAAGGTAGAGAAAGTGCTTCCCAAACAAGGTAAAACTGAAGGAGTTCATCATCAGCAAGAGATTATTATATGAAAAGTTAAAGGGACTTATTTAAGAAAAAGAAGGTCAAAACTATGAACATTAAAACTATCAACAACAGAAGCAAGGAAATGGAAACAAAGGCAAATTAAGCAGACAACTGGAGTGGGAACAGAATTATAGGAATGGGGAGCATGTGCGGGGATGTCAGCTGAGAGAGGGAAGTGGGGAGAGGGAGGGAAATGGTGCGGGAATTAAGAAGCATAATAGGAGGGTGCAAAATGGACAGGGAGATGTTGAGAAGAGCTTTATGCATGACCCATGGACATGGACTAAGAGGTGGGTTACTCCTGGAGGGAGGCGGTTGCTGGGTGGAGGGAAGCAAAAGGAAAAGAAATTGGGACAACTGTAACAGCATAATCAATAAAACATACAAAAATCATTTTATTTGGTAGTTGGGCACATTCTCTTTCAGTGGTTACACATAATTCATAAATGGTTTCAGGTTTTTTAGCATAAACGTTATTCTTGAGAAATCCCCAAAGGAAAAAGTCTAGTGGTGTGAGCCCTGTTGAACATGCATGGTAACTTACAGTACTTCTTTGCCAAATCCATTTGTTTGACAGGTTCTCATTAAGATAGGCCTTTACCTCATGATGGTAATGTGGAGATGCTCCATCTTGCTGGAAATAAATGTCCTCATCATGAAAATATTCATGAATACATGGCATGACTGATTCCTGCAATAAATTCAAGTAAATGGCACCAGTTACAGTACCTGCAGAAAAGAAAGGGCCAATTAATCCATGTGTGGATTAGCCACACCACACCTTCAGTCCTGCCTTTGCACCCTACAGCATTTTCACACTTCCAGTAGCACTTCAAAATAAACTTTCTTTGTTCAAAACTTAATCTGGTTTCAGCCATTATTTCTCAATGGTTAAATCTAAAACAAACAAACAAAAAATTCAGCAAGTTACCAGCTATTGAAGTGTGGAAACTTTTTTTGTGTGACACCCTATATGTATGTATGTATTAGTGACTAGCTTTTTTTATTGTTGACACTTACAGATGATCCCATTTCCTCTGATTTACCCCCTCCACTTAGCCCCTGTTGCTCCCTGGGACATCGTTGTCTGTGTCCATGGGCTATGCATATATTGCAGAAGTTAACTAGCATCATTCTTGAGTTAAATGCAAAACAGAAGTGCTTTTGTTTTTTATTGTTTTGGAGTCTTATGCCTTCATTAATATTTTAAACTCTTTAATTCATAATGTATATGAATCTGTTATTAGTAAGAACTGGAATGATCTCTGAGTATAAGACATAGCTCTCTGTCCACTGATGAATCAGTTACAGGTAGTTAATACAGATACTTTGAGGTCAAATAGACCTTAATTCAAGTTAAAAATTTACCTTTTTAAAAAAATTGAAACAATATTAAGATCATAAGGATGCTGTAAAAATAGCCTTTAATTAATTACTCTGATAACACTTGCAAAGTCAGCTATGCTCATTTCCGTTGTCACTTAGCTTGAAACATGATAAATAGTAATTGTGCTCTGAGAGTACATCAAGGGAAACAAATTTAGTATCTGAACGAGTGAAGTTGGTACATTTTTTTTTCTGATTGTATTATGTTTTTTATTATCTTTCATTAAAATATTTTTACTTTTGTCTTAAATTATTTTTATTAAATTTATTGGGGTGACATTTGTTAATAAGATTATATAGGTCTCAAGTGTACAATTCTATGATACATCGTCTGTATATTACATTGTATGACCCCCAAAGTAAAATAATTTTCCCTCACCATAAATTTGACACTCCTTCCCTCTGACAACCATACTCTTGTCTGAGTCTGAGAGTTTGTTTGTTTTTCTTATTTGTCCATTTGTTGCTTTTATTTTTATGTCCCATATATATATGAATGAAATCATATGGTTCTTAATGTTTACTCTCTGACTTATTTTGCTTAGCATGATATTCTCAAGACCCATCCATGTTGTTGCAAATGGCAATATTTTATCTTTTCTTATGCCTGAGTAGTATTCCGTTTATATATGTACCCCATCTTGTTTATCTGATCATCTGTTGAAGGACTCTTTTCTTAGAATTTCTAATCAATGCTTGGCATTCTTTGTTAGTACCTAGCACTTTTATGGATCTATTCCTTTTGCCTTTATGTTCTTTTTTGTGAAAATTTGGGTTGAAGGAGGGAGATATTTTAGTGATATTATTCTGTCCTGTTGAGCTAGAAATCTTAATTTATTTTCTAATTGAGTCAACATGTATCTGTTTTTTCCCTTGAATTTTGAGTATAGTTGTAATTTTAATTGTTCCCTGCCTTTGAAAGGGAAGGCTATTAGCATTGGCAAACCAGATGACAAGAGTTCACAGAGAAGGCCACTAAGTTTTATGAAATTTACCCATCCTGCCAGAAATAAATTACTGGATATTTTTTCATAAATGACATGCATACATAGGATATATTTTAGCAGCTAAACTTCCAAAGGTAAAATATGTATATTTGATTATTGAGTTAAATAATAAACATGCACTCTGAGAGTGGATTTATTAGGCATAGAAAAAATTTTCATAATATTAATAATAATTATTATTATATATAGCCTTAGTAATTTTTCTCTTGGTGGTAATATGCTATTCTTTCAAATTCTAATAAGTAATCAATATGACAATCCAAATCAGTTCACATTTACATAAATTTATTTAATGCCTCATGTGCCCAAGACATGGTGCTAGACAATATAAACAAGATAAAGAGCAAAGGCTGTTGCACTTGTGTTAATGGAGTTTATAGTTGAAGTCAGAGAGCTGGGTATATGTATATGTTTTTTAAAAGAACAATGAACAAATATTGAATTTATTTTCAAAAGTCAATACTCTTTCTTTATTTTATTGAAGTGTAGATAGGGAAAGAAATGAGCCAAGGAGTCATGAAAAGTGGTAGAAATGCAATAGGCAGAGATGCCAGACCCAAAAGTGGGTAGAGAAATAAGTTGATTAAGGCATTGAGCCAGGAATCTGAAAAATATTATAGAATGAGAGGGACACCTGCTGACTGGAGAACCATCTGCGTCATTGTTTGGCTCTTTCTAACTTCCTTCACCTTGAAAAGGAATGTGCACTCTGTATAAAATTAAATGTTATACCTTGAGTATAGTATACATATGTAGCATTTGAGTGTTAAGAATAACATCCTAGTGAGCCATTTTATGCTGCAAGAGCAATAAATGTTTTGAATTTGACTCAGAGGTAAAAGGGCTCTTCAGAGAAAATTTTAAATATTCTATGTTCAAGACATATTTTTCTATCTCTAAATGTGAACAAAATCCCAAAAGAAGAGAAGCCAAAATGAATATATCAATAGGAAGGTGGGGAAAATAGTGAACTAGCTAGTAAGATGGTGCTAGGAACTTGACAGTTTGATGAATTCAATTTACTGAGCACACACAATACTGGGTAAGAACAAATGGAGCAGGTCAAGGAGAGCCAATGTCAAGAGCTATTATACAAAACATAATCAGAGCAATGTTTATTACAAAGATAATGGAGCATTTATTTTAAAGTTTCTTCACATCTACTTTTCCCTGTCAGGGCCCCACAGGGGGATCTAACAATGTGTTTATATGATCATGTGTCTTGAAAATTTTGCAAAAGTAAATTTTTTAACCAAAGGTCATTAAGATCATTGTCTCCTTTCTTTTCAGTTTGTTCTCTGTCACAGAGCCCTTCTTGTCAAGTAAGACAGCTTTGGAGTGGCTTCAGTCCTTACTGGGATCCAGCTGGGTGAAGGGTGAGTCGCAGACTTTTTATTTTAGAAGAAGAGTATGCATGATTTTCAGTTACTTCTTTGTAGAATAATTAGTTAATTTATTTCTAGTCTTCTTGCTGAAGCAATTACATCCAGTATATTCAATCATCTATTGTACCAACTCAGTTTTGTATCTATTTTCATAATTATAATTTTATTTTGCTTAAAAAGGGTTCTCAGAATTGTGTAAGCTTAATGACCCACAAAACCCTGGATTAAACACAATTTCTGGAATGGCAAAGTTGATAACTGAGTTAGAAGCAAAACCAGATCTCAAGAAATCAACATTGAATAAACACTGATACAATATGAAAGTATTAATAACTCTGGGCTAGAAATATATTCATTGTATTCATTCACACGTGGCTAAAATGTTCTTTGAACATCTACTCTCTGTCAGCAGCTGCTCACCACCAGGGATGCATTGACTCTGCCTTCCTGCAGCTGAGAACCTAGTGATGGTGGTTGTTTCTGCCACTAAACTTCTTTTTTACAAATTAAATTCATCGAGGTGACATTGACTAATAAAATTGTATATGTTTCAAGCATACAATTCTATGATACAACATCTGTATATCACACTGTGCCTTTACCACCCAAAGTCAAATCTTCTGTCACCGTTATTTGACCCCTCTACCCTTTACTACCCCCACCCCCTTTCCACCAAGTAACCACCATAATGTCTGTGTCTATGACCTTTTGTTTGTTTGTCTTGTTTGTTCATTTGTTGCCTTCAGTTTCATATTCTACATATGGGTAAAATAATATGGTTCTTGACCTTTTCTGTCCGATTCTTTTCACTTAGCATGATATTCTCAAATGGCATCTATGTTGTCACATATGGCAGTATTCCATCTTTTCTTGTGGCTGAGTAGTATTTCATTGTGTATATGTACCACATCTTCTTTATCCAATCCTCTACTTAAGTACACTTTGATTATTTCCATGTCTTTGTCACCATGAATAATGTTGCAATAATGGAAAAAGTAGTGTTTCTGTTTGGGGAGTTTTTTTGCATGATTTCTTTGTTTAGGGGGCAGGATGAGACATTAAACAAATAATAAGAGAAATGCATACAGAATTACACATTGTGTTTAAGTACTATAAAGATAAGGTAGAAAGAGCCACAGGAGAGTATAATAATTAACTTTTGAAGGCAATCAGACAAAGCTTCTCTAGAAAGTATCATTTAAACTGAAATATGGTGGTAATTGATGATAATGAAAGATTGAAGGAGGGGGCTTAGAGCTTTTTAGGCAAGTAGCAAAACATAAACAACACCCTGAAGCAGAAAGAAACACAGCTCATGAGAGCAGTGGTCCCCAGTTTTACTTTGATGATGTACAATAATATAAAATTTAAAGAATTGACTACTACAATATTTTCTTATTTATTAATTTACTTATAAAAAAGCATGTATATATTGTTTTATTGATATTCTGTGTATCATGTACAAATATAAATGTTTGAATATTGCTTGAATGATACAGAAACCTTCCCTCCCCCCTCATACCTCATACACACACACAACAGCACTGTTACTTGTGACTAACTTCAGCATCTTTATTTTTAAAAATCTTGGTTTAATATGTTGTTGTACAGTCTTTGTTCTATGGCCAATTTACTTTGATGACTAATTTTAATGACTATTACAGCTTTAAAATGTAATTGTCCACAAAAGAGCAAATCTAAATATGAAAATTGCATGATTAGCTAAACTTACCAAATTATGACTTTGGTTTTTCAATCCACTTACCAAGTAAGCAAATGTTTTTCATTAAACATTTCTGAGCAGATTACCATTTCCTGACATCAGCTAGTTATCTGGCTAGCTCATCAGAGTGTCTTGTATTTTTAACAAATGACTCTAAAATCCACAGAAACTCTTAAAAATTCTAAAAGATTAGAAAACTTTGTTTTTATGGTCATAAAATATGCAGAGATTAGAACTTTTATAGGTGATACAATCATATAACTATCAGTCTCTACATTATAATGATGGAAAAACTTCCAAATATTTGCTTTCAAAAGAGCTCTTCCAAAAGGAAAAAGACTCACGGACATGGACAACAGCATTGTGATTGCTGAGGGGAAGGGGTGTAAGGGAACTAAATGGTAATGGGAAAAAATATAATAAAGATTAAATTTTTAAAAAGCTTTATCTATAAGAAGAGTTTCCCTAAAAGCAAGTATCATTAGTCATTTCACTCATTAAAATATCAGTTACTTCAAATAGATTGGCATTTTTAGTTTTAAAAAATAATGTGGGTTTGAAATTGAAGAGAGCCATTTGACAGAAAACATCAGCATATTGTTTGAAAAGGGAAACTTAAGAATTCATATTTAAGTACAATAATTTTTCTAAGAATATCATCATGCTTTAACTAGCCAAACTTTGGACATTAAAAAATATTTTGATAGTCACTGCCCATCTTATTTCCAAAGGATTATAACCATTCTATTACAAAAGTTTAAAAAACAACCTCAGTTAAACCTTAGCAAAAGAGTAAACTTATTTATCAAAAAAAAACCTGTTTTGCAGGAGGTAAAGCTTTAACATACTCTGAAAGAACGAGCTTGTCCAGCAGCTCAGTTTTGCAGGTACCTACTCTTTCCCAGAAAACTCCTCAACCCTTTGAGAGGACCCCCTGACAGAGGTACCAAGAAGTAATCCTTATGCCTGAACTAGAAAACGCTCTGCAATTTTTTTTTTTTTTTTTGTCTATTCTTGTGATTTCACATACTTATATGACAATACTGGTGAGCCATACAGTTCTTTTCCTTAGATAGGATGAAGAGTTGGAAGCCAACACTGGGATTTATAACCTCAGGATGACAGAGAGAGAGCTCCAAGGGTCCAGTGGGAAAGTGGGTCCTTGTGGGGAACTTCCAGATGAATTCTGCCTGGTTTTTACCAGCCTTTACTGCTTGCCTTCCAAGGGTTGAGTCATACCTGTTGGAGACAGATGTTTCTTCTTGATCAGGGAACATCTTAGTAAGAGAATGGTAATGAAGTCCTATCCTAGCCTGAACCCATGCGGCCTCTAAGTCAGGCTCTGATCTAGTATCCTACGAGGAAAAGCAGGTGCAATGGCAGCTCTGCCTGAGACCCGAACTCTGTGCCCCTCACCCCAGGAGAAAGAAAGGGTCTGACTTTCATGTTACACATTCCCTATCCCAGTGGAAAAGACCCTACTTCATGTGTTGTTTCCTAAAATACTCTTGAATCAATATTAAAATGACTATCTCTACACTTAAAAAAAAAAAGAAGAAAAAAGGAAATATCAGTGAAGTACACATTTATAATACTGTGAATGAATATTATTTTTTCTAGCACCTCAATGTAATACTATCTAATGACCCCATCATCTTTCTTTACCTCACTTTGTAGACTATTAATTTAAAGGAACCAAAAGAAAAGGAGGTAGGAGGGCAAAAGCAAGGTGAGTGAATGATGATGCCGGTTAAGAAGGCAGAGCCCAGATTGTGCCAAACCTTGCAAGGCAAGTTAAGGATTTTCTCATGAACAATAGGAGTGGCAGTCATTTATATGGTGAAATTTTTACGAAGTTAATTTATGTTTACCGGATCGTCATTTATTCTGTGGTTGTATCATTAGTATTTAGTAATAAAATTTTAAAATAAATCATAATGATAATATTTTCTTTTTAATTTTATTTTATAGTGGTAAGAACACTTACCATGATTTCACCTTTAATTAATTTATTTATTTACTTATTTATTTTGCACAACACATTATTGTTGACTATAGGATAATGTTGTACAGAAGATCTTTAGCGTTTATTCATCTCATTGACTGAAACTTTGTGTCTAATTAATTAATAACTTCCCATGTCCTCTTCCTCTCAGTGCCTGGCAACCACCAGTCTACTCTTTAAGGCTATGAAATTGACTTTTTCAGATACTTCATGTAAGTGGAATTATGCAGTATTTGCCTTTATGTAACTGGCTTATGTTACTTAACGTAACATCTTCAAAGTTCAGCCATGTTGTCACATATGGCAGAGGTTTTGGCTTCTTAAAAGACTGAATAGTATTTCATTATATAAATACACCACATTTTCTTCATTTATCTCTTTTAAATGTGTTTTATTTCATGAAAAATGACTAATCTTTTTTTTTCCTTCCACCTTAGTTGTTGGTGTTATTGTATTAAAATTTTAATGGTTTATGTAATCCAAAGCTCTGAGAACCACTGGTCTACATAATATTTATGGTCTCTTAGTCTCTAAAAATTGGAATTATGTACTTGAAGAAAGAGATTAAAGTTCATTGTGGAAATCAGTTAGTGCACTTTTGTTATTGTTTAAGAATAAAAATAAACTGATAAACATTCATATAGTTGACATCCTTATACTGAATTTTTAATCTCAAAATATTTAACATGAAGGCAGAAATAAGCAGTCTAAAAAAGAGTGGAAATATACTTTCCTTGTATAAAGCAGTATCCTATAATTAAAGGTGTCACATAAAGTTATTTGTGTCTCTCAAGGTGTTAGACAGCCCGCAGATTATATAGCTTTTTCTGGTCAGTTTCCTACCAGTTATTACCCTGAATATATTAAGTACCCTATAACAAGTGTGCTGACAATTACTTGAAGCTTTTAGAAAAGCATAGAGCAACAATATAAAATACTCTAGAAAAAGTGGAAACATTACATGCATTTTTAAGGTTTCCAAAAATTTATTATTCTAGAAGCAAGAAATCCTAAGAATTGAGTGAAAGCCAAATTACATTTTTTGCATATTAATTATCATATAGACACATCTTAAGTGCTAATAATTTGGTAAAATATAAATATATTTTTAAAAATTATTCTCTGGTATTATCCATTAAGCATTCCAAACTTACACAAACCTCATTTTTAGTAGTTGATACTTGTCAACAAAAGAAAAAAACTCCTCTAATTTTGGGCTAGTTTTTGTTCCAACAAATCCATAAATATGACACTTCTTAGAATAAACTTAGATATTTTATTCCATCTCTGAGGCTGAAAAGATCTCATTTACACATAACTAGAATGAGGTCTCATGCTATTAAGACCTCGTTATTTTACCAAGTTATCTCTAAATGATAACAGAGATAATTAAAAGTAAACTTCGCTTATCCAAAAATATATTAAGGGTATAGTGTATCCTGAAGTCATTTTTATTTTATAGAAACAAATACATGAAGCAATATGGATTGTCTCTGTTTTTTATTAGTGCTGTGACTTTCATGAACTTCTTTACAGTTGCCGTCAAAGATTTTCCACAAATTGTGTCATGACTAAAATATAAACCCTCAAAATTTTAAGGGAAGCATAAATTTGTAATGCAAAGAAAAATTTTAAAGCATATCAGCTATAGTAATGTAACAGTGGAAAATAGTAACAGTGGGAAATTATAATCCACCTCACCATTCTTTTGACATTGTTTCTGTAAGTGCTGACTCTGACTAATATGTATCTTGTAGATAAACAGCATGTTGTATAAGAATCCTAAGAACTAACTTTAAAAGATACAGACCTTGACCTCCAGGAATCCCAGATCCAGGACATTTGCTGACTTTCAACCTTGGAATGAGGATGATACAAAGCCGAGATGTCATGTATCAAGATGACACCAGACCATCACTTGCCTTATCAGAATGGACTGTGCTCATCTGCATGGAGAGATCTTTTCAACCCCCTTCCTTGGTCTCTTTGTTCTGTCCCACTCTTTCTCATAAAAACCTCTGCCTCAACTGAGAGGTGGAGATGAGGTTTGAGACGTGAGAATCGCATCTTCCAGGTGACTGACACCTGCAAATAAACCACTCTCCTTTACATCAACACCTGCTTCTCAAGTATTGGCTTTCCTAGCAGAGGACAGTCAGACCTGCATTTCATTACAGTAATCAAGATATGATAGCCCAAATCCAGTCAAATACCCCAAAACCCAGAGAAGTAGAAGGCTTCCTCAGGTATTGCATTCCAACTTTCATTTCTAAAGTTACAAAAGAGAGGGCCCTGGCTAGATAGCTCATTTGGTTAGAATGTCATCCCCATACAGCAAGATTGCAGGTTCAGTCCTGGTCAGGGCAGACATAAGAAGCAACCAATGAATGTATAAATAAAGGGAACAACAAATTGATCCCCACTCACTCTCCTTCCTCTTGCTCCCTAAAATCAATAAGCAATAATTAAAAAATAAGTTACAAAAGAGAAAATAAACTTTTGTCTTTACTAATTATGGACTCAGAAGATATTGTTCATTAATTTGTAGTAATAAAATGTTTTAAATATATAAAACAAAATTCCTTTGAAATATTTAGCATTTTAGAAGAATAAGTATTTAATTGGCATAGTTCATTTTTCAATGCATACAGTTGGAAAACTTAAATTCTTCTTTAAAAAAGTTCTTGAATGTTCTACTTTTTCAATGGAGAAACAAACATAGTAGAATGTAAGCACCAGTTTTGAGGAGGAAATGAATAAGTTTTATTCATAACATTTTTAATGCAACTGAATTTAAATTATGCAGTTCATAGACTATCCTCAGTGTTAAATGTTCCATTTCTTAGGAAGATGAACTATTAATCTACTCACTGGTGAACTCAATAGTTCTCTTTTACCTAAATTGCTCTTTAAATTGAATACTTCAAGAAATTATAAATAAATGAATATGTGGATATGAATAAATGTATCTATGAAAATTAATAAGCATATCTCAAATTCTAAACATTTGAAATGTTACATTTTCAAAAATTTAGATCCTCAATAGATCTGAATTTATAGATATGAATTTTCTTACTGTTAGACAAACTGGAACTAGCACTAATAGGAGGTTCTGAAAATTAAGGAACAGAAGCATCTTCTATTAAAAATAGTCATTTAAGGATTGAGTTTTCAAATAATTTTTTATAGTTTTAATATAATAGTGACTTTGCTTTGGGATCATCATATTCCCCAAATATTGAATGAGGCTTTCCATATAGCCCTAAACAATACTAAAATTGTCCTTCCATTAGGTTATATTGATCTTTATTACTTTTGAGAGCAGCATTTTGTGATATAATAAAATGAGCAATGCTGCTTGAGGACCAGAAGAATTCTTGGTGGTAAATTAAGCTTTTTTCAAAACCAAGGACATTTTAGCCATAAATAGGTCAAGTTTCTATTTTTGATGATGCAAGCATTTGAACAAACATGTTTTATATAGTAAATATAGTGTATTACCAGTAATTGTTAAATAAGTTGGATGTGTAGGTTATACAATTTATAATATAATTTTGTGATTTGAACCCCATAGAGAAATGTTGAGGGCACTTGAACAGATATATGATAACACTGTGCTGAGTTTTGTCCATGTTTTAAAAAGTAAATTTCACCACTCAAATGTAATGATTTCCTATCAATTTCTTCTTTCTTAGTCTCTCTGAAGTCTCTGGCACTGTTCGTTGGTCACTTCCTCTTTCTTAAAACTCTCTTGGCTTCCAGGGTGTTACTGTCTTCTGTTCCTTTTTCTCTTTGATCATTCTCACTTTCATTTCTTATCACCTTTTCCTCTATATCCTTATTGAATTTTTTTCCCTATTTTTCTGCTTTAAGCTTATTTTCTTCTAGGTCTTACATTCTCTCTATATGTGTACATAAATTTTGTCAATTTGAAGTTATAGCTACACATTTTATAGAATATTCTACCTGAATATATTATAGAAATTTCTAATTTTATAGAACCCAAACTTGCCATATTATTTATCCTTCTCAACAACTCTTTCCGAGAATTGGTTAAAGACACCATCAATCATCCAGCAGGTTTTTATTTTCTTTTTTCTAGTTGGTTGCCTTCTCTATCTCTAGTTATCCTGGAGAATGTTACTCTCTGAAACCAGGGTGGTTTTTCTGCAGCACAGATATGACTTTGTCACACATCTAATTAAAATATTTCAATTGGTCCTCAAAATATAGAGGTGATTTCTGAAATCTTAGCAAAGAACTCAAGATTTTTCATAATGAATATCCACTTCTCCTCCCTATTTCATTTATCCATTCGTTCATCATTGTTGTTACGTCTGTCAGTATGTTAGGCACTAAGAAAATGGGGTCACAGTGTTTTCCCTCCTAGATGTTTTAGTCTCCCCCATTTCTAGTTTTCTCTATATCCATGCAGGCCATTCTGCCTCTAAAATGTTTTTAGTTTTCATGCATTATGCCTTTGCCCCAAAATTTTATGTTACTTGAGTATCCTTTTATTTTTCGTCCATCTCACATTATCTTTTCCATTCTTAAATCTAAATGAAATTGCAGCATCTTTCAAGTTTTAAATAAGTTTTCCTGTTGAAGTTACAATAAAATGTTCTCAAAATTGCAAGTCAATTAAGCAATTATTTAATATAATACAATGGCCAATACATAATATGACATTTAATGTATAGTACTATGTGTTGTAGGGATTAAAAGGAAGTCTTTGGAGTTAGTAAAATTCACTCAAAGCCTGACTCTGTCATTTATTATCTGTGTTATTCATTCTAGAATAATTAGTCTGAGCTTCTCTTTCTTTACATATGAAAAAACACATTAGATTTAATTACATATCTTGACATAGATACCCAAATCTATGTCTTCATCTCTATAATCTCATTTACCTCTCTAATATGTCTTTGATCAATACATTCTATTAGATGACAGGGTTTCTGATATGTAGATACTGTATACACAGTAAATTTAATGCATTTTATATAATGCATACCAATATTTAATAATATTATATCCATGACCCTGTCTTCAACATTATCCACTTTTATGTATTAAAATGTAGATATAAATAAGAATGATTGGATTAAGTAATTGCCAGTGTTTATAATTAAATATAACATGTGCTTATGTAACTTTTAAACCAATAACTATACTTTTAACAAAGTCATTTAGCTATTCTTAACTTTAGTGTCTTAATTTATCGAATGAGAAAGTGGTGATATAGTCCTTTTCAGTTCTAAATTGTTATTCTGATTTTTAACTTCATAATCTATAGAACTATGTCTATGAAAGTCATACTATAATAATAATAACAGAAACTCTGATAGTGCTTTATTGATTTTAAAGATTGTATATGATTTATCCATTTTATTACAACAGTTTGTTGAGATGAACACATTGTCACTATAATCTTTGAAGATAAGAAAAACCAATAATAATACTTAAATGACACTGGTATATCAGATAGCTAGTTAAAATCAATTCTGTTTTGCAATGTTCCCTGTACTATGCTAGTAGTTTTGAACCAGGAAATTCAGGATGGCTTGAGGTCTCAGGGCCCTGAAGTTTAAATTTCAAAATCCTTAATAGAAGTCTTCACGCAAATTGCAGTAATGCTTATGCAAGGGGAAGAGCATTTTTTAACGCTCTGGTTTATTTGATCATAAAAGAAATCCCTCTTGTATCATCTGTCTACCTCCAATTAAAATTCGATTTATAATTTTATGACAAGTGACACAATGCAGTTTGATAGCCGTCAGGTCCAAGACCCCTCAATGATGAGGTGGGCTCTGGACCGTAGGCAAAGAAAAACTTCCACGGAGCCTTCGGGAGGTTCTGCATGCTTTATTGGTATAGCAAGCGCAGCCAAGAGCACTGACGACTCGCACTCTAAAGTCTGCTGCTCAGTACAGGGGGCTTATATACACTTGGTGAACAAAGGTGGCTTCGAGCCAACAATTACATCGGTGGTTACACAACACATGCTGAATCAGCCACCGGAACTGGTTTCATCACTTGCTGAATCAGCTCCCCAGAAATCACTGTCCGGAAGTAGGCCAGACTCCATCTTGAACGTTGGGCACATATAGCCCTGACAATAGCCTCGCCACAGACCAAGCAATCAAGCACTTGAATTTCCCTCTCTTTCTTCCTCCTACTTACATAGTCTGCCTTTTATGTACATCAAATTCCACAATCCCAAAATCCTGTTTGTCTTTTAATTTCAATCCTTCAATTTTTTTCAAGGCCTTTCTTAAGCTGCTTAAAACTATAAGGATGGTACTTCATTATATGAATTAAGGTTCTTGCAGATTCTGAATGTGCCACAATCATGCAAGGAACATCAAAGAGGCCACAGCAGAAAATGGAGCAGACGCAGGTTATCAGTTAAACTGTAGGGTGTGGCTGTGCCATTAACATGCCTCATGAAAACACACATGTTCTCATGAATATGGTAACTTCCTTGAGTAAAAATCTGCTTTTAATTCGTCTTATGCCCATACTCCTCCTTTCAGGACACAGAGTAGGTATCTAATAAATATTTTGGAAAAAGGGAAAGAATATAGAATCCTAGCTCTTCTGTTTACACATGGTAACCTGGGCTAAATACTTAGCTGTGTCTATTACAGCTAAGTAACTAATCATAGTTACTTCACATGATTATTTGAACTTTTAAATGTGCTTGACATTTACTTAAAGCTCAGGAAATGTTAATTTTTCTTCCACTAATCTTGAATGTGCCCTGGCTGGTTTAGCTCAGTGGATTGAGCGTCGGCCTGCGAGCTAAGTGTCGCTGGTTCGATCTTCCAGTCAGGGTACATCAGAGAAGGAAAACTCTGACTCCAAAAAACCTCCGTTGCCTTGCGGCATACCTCTTCAGGGGAAAGGCTAAGGGAGTAAACCCCAACAGAAAATCCGGAGCCGGAGTCCCTAAGGCGGTTTGACGTTGTAGTCAACACCGGCAACTCCTGCGGCGCACCTGAACCCAAGCTGTATCGACTCCGTCTTTCCCTTGGACCCTTCAGCTGCGAAGAGAGGGGGGGTCTGCTGCATGGGCAACAGCAGACCCTCCATATTACCCTGCCCAGGCTCTGTAGCTTCAGCGTCATCACAAGATGTCGATTCAACACGGGAGGAGACAGATACCGTGTCACTCCCGAGTCGGACTGCACAGCCATTCTCGGCGGTGCAGATAGACTCTTAAGAAGCTACACCATCGTCTCTCGAGACGGACGGCTGCCGACGATGAATCTTGAATGAACTAATAAATAATTGCTATTTTAGGCAGGATTTTGTTTTTGAACAAAGGCCCTACTGTATTAGTGTGCACAGAATATTCTGGAAATAACAAAAATGTTTGTGATTACCGTGCAAAATAATTTAAAATGTTCATTGATGCAGGAAAATGGTCTGAGAATGAGACAGCACAGAGTGTGTTGATGCTGTTAAAGACCTTGAAATCCATACTCAATAATTTCAGAATTTTCTTCTAGGAAATGTAAAAGCTGACCAGTGTCACACTTAGATTTAGGATTGAGAAATAGTCTTTGGGAAGCACTTTAAATTTTAATTTTGAGGGTGCCGATCCTCATAGAGGCCCAGCCAAGAGACGGGGGTTCTGGTGGGTGCACCAAGCAATAAGAAAGGAACAGTGGATGGATTGTGGAGCAAATTTAGCTCATATATTGATGGGACTTGACAATAGATAAGATGCAGGGAGTGCTAAAAAGAAGGACCTTAGTATGGTTTCAATATTTCAAGTGTGAAAAACTGGATAAATGTCTACTGTTGACATTCCCTAAGCTAGGAAACATTTATATGACTATAAAACTTGAAGTTTCATTACAGAACATTGATAATAAGTATAAAAATATACTACCATCTAATAAACACCTAAACTGCCACATGTTTTATCTCACTTAAACTTCAGACTGCTCCTTTGAAATGAATATTATTATTTTCATTTTACATGTAAGAAAAATGAGGCTAAGAGATATCAAGTTGAGCCAGGACTTGAGTACATGTCTGATTCTGAGGATCATGTCCTTAATTTATGCTAGATTATGTTTTAATAAAGATTGGGAAATTAGCTTGATGAAGAAAAAGTAAAGCATTTGGCTTTATTTAGCCCAGAGAAGTAAAGTCATGTTAATAACACAAAGTTTATACATATATACACACACACATATATATAGCCTTTATTATTGAAGACAAAACTGTCAATATTTTGGAGGTAGGTTGAGATCAAAGTAATAAAAGTTATTAAAAAGAAGTCTCTAAGTTAAAGATATAAAACATTAGAATTAAAGTAAGAATTAAACAGAATGGAAATCACATCTTTGGGAAATAATGTATAAAAAGATAAAAACTGTCCCACTAATACAGTATTCCCTCACTTATCGCAACTATTACATTCTAGAATCCCCTGCGATAAGTGAAAATCCATGAAATAGGAATCTTACATTTATTTTAGTATTTATATATATTTTAAGGCTTTATAAACCCTTCCCACACATTTATAAATTGTTCCCAGTCCCTTATTAACCTTTCCCACTCCCTTACCTCCGCTGCCTTGCGGCATACCTCTTCAGGGGAAAGGCTAAGGGAGTAAACCCCGACAGAAAATCCGGAGCCGGAGTCCCTAAGGCGGTTTGACGTTGTAGTCAACACCGGCAACTCCTGCGGCGCACCTGAAGCCAAGCTGTATTGACTCCGTCTTTCCCTTGGACCCTTCAGCTGCGAAGAGAGGGGGGGTCTGCTGCATGGGCAACAGCAGACCCTCCATATCACCCTGCCCAGGCTCTGTAGCTTCAGCTTCACTGGAGAGGACACTCCAGCGTCATCGCAAGATGTCGATTCAACACGGGAGGAGACAGATACCGTGTCACTCCCGAGTCGGACTGCACAGCCATTCTTGGCGGTGCAGATAGACTCTTAAGAAGCTACATCATCGTCTCTCGAGACGGACGGCTGCCGACTTATGTTCTTAAACATAGTCTACACTTTTAAACCTGTGTAACTTTAATAACATACATATACAGTACTGCAAAATCCCACGATATAGCAAAAAATTCGCGATAAATAATTAAATATAATATTTTTAAAAATCTCATGATACAGTGAGGCCACAATATGTGAACCGTGATATAGAGAGGGACTACTGTAATAGTGCTCTGTGGGAAAATGTATAAAAATATATAGCTATTTTGATTTAGAACTTGTTTATGCTATATGCATTTTTCTTAACAACATGCAAGAGCCCTGGCCCTGGTTGGTTCATCTGGTTGGAGGTTGTACTATATACCAAAAGGTTGCAGGTTCCTTCCCCAGTCAGGGCACATACATACCTACATTGCAGGTTTGATTCTCAGTCAGGGCACATACAGAGGCAACTGATAGATGTTTCTCTCTCTCTCTCTCTCTCTCTCTCTCTCTCTCTCTCTCTCTCTCACTCTCTCTCTCTTTCTCTCAAAAAAAAAAAAAAAATCCTTGGGTGAGAATTTAAAAACACAACATGCAACATATTGCTGTTCTATTAGATAGGAAAGAAGCAGCTCTTATACAGATCAGTGAGTAAAGAAATAACTGTAGCAGCAAAATAAGCCCAAATTCCTATGACTAAGCAAGGCACAGGGGAAAATCACAAATTGTCATTGCATATATAATAGGCACACTCTTATAATTAATCAAAGAAAAAATTAAATCAGAAAGTAAGAATGTGTCAGACAATGATTTGTACACTAGCAACTTTTTGGTATTTATTAAATTTACAATTACGTCGGTGATAATATTGGTGATGATAATGACAATAATAAACTTTAGTGAGAGTTTCTCTCTGGTAAGTACATACAATCAGCCTGTGGTCACACAGATGCACTGACCCCAGAACCTGAATTCTACTTAGTCTCTCCAGAAGGTATATTCTACTTAGAGGGGACTTAACTAATTTATTAAATATGCAAATCCTTTGACACAGAAATTCAAGAATTTCTCCTGAAGAAGTGATTATAGTTTTGCTAATAAATCTGTGTGCAATGAAGTGTAACATTATACATAATAGTAAGAAATCACTCTAGCAATTGAGAATTAATAGTTTTATATCGATCGATCGATCGGCAGCCATCCATCTCGAGAGACGATGGTGTAGCTTCTTAAGAGTCTATCTGCACCGCCGAGAATGGCTGTGCAGTCCAACTCGGGAGTGACACGGTATCTGTCTCCTCCCGTGTTGAATCGACATCTTGCGATGATGCTGGAGTGTCCTCTCCAGTGAAGCTGAAGTTACAGAGCCTGGGCGGGGTGATATGGAGGGTCTGCTGTTGCCCATGCAGCAGACCCCCCCTCTCTTCGCAGCTGAAGGGTCCAAGGGAAAGACGGAGTCAATACAGCTTGGCTTCAGGTGCGCCGCAGGAGTTGCCGGTGTTGACTACAACGTCAAACCGCCTTAGGGACTCCGGCTCCGGATTTTCTGTCGGGGTTTACTCCCTTAGCCTTTCCCCTGAAGAGGTATGCCGCAAGGCAGCGGAGGTTTTTTGGAGTCAGAGTTTTCCTTCTCTGATGTGCCCTGACTGGAAGATCGAACCAGCGACACTTAGCTCGCAGGCTGACGCTCAATCCACTGAGCCAAACCAGCCAGGGTTTAGTTTTATATCAATGCTGTGGATACTACATGTATTACAATGCTTGGAAAAGTATTTACTCACATTGAGGTTGATTATAGTATATTTAATTTGTAAGCAAGTTGAAGAAGAATATAATCTTTATAAACACAAACCTATATAAATCTATGTAAATACATACACATCAGTGAGATATTGAGAAGTTTGTTCATGGAAATGTTATCATGCTTATCCCTCAGTGGGCACAAGGGATCTCAGTGAGATACTAATGATATTTAATTTCTAATTTTTTCATAGTAAGTATGTCAAAACAGTCCTTTTGCCACCACTATAGCCTCAACAGACTTCTTTTTTCTTTGTTTTTCTATTGTAGTTATCACACCCACATGTGGTTCTTTATGACACATGACAAAGCTTTGAGAAAAATCAACAGAAATGTTGCATGAAGAACAAAAGAGGAATAACTCAGGCAATTAGGTGAAAATTTCCATGGTTTTTTAAAATGTATTTTTATGTAAGTGTAATTGGTATACAATCATATTGGTTACATTAGTTTCAGATGATCCAACATTTTTATACTTTACAATGTGATCATCCCACTAATTCTAGTAAACATCTGTCCCCGTGTAATCTTATCTCAAGATTGTTGACTATATTTCCCTTCCCTCTTTTCACCCATCCCCTCAGTCTCCCCTCCTGGTAACCATCCCTTTGGTCTATGTTTCTATAAATCTAGTTTTGCTGTGTTTGTTTGTTTTGTTTTGTGTTTAGATTCCACAAATAAGTAAAACCATATGGTGCTTGTCTTTCTCTGCCTGATTTATTTCACTTAACCTAGAAAACCTTTATATTGTAACAAATAACTGAAATGATATTCAAGGACAAAGAAGATTTACTCTAAGTTGTTCTGAAATGAGTAAACAACAGAAAGGCTGCTCTCTCCATTTCCCACTACTACATCTGCCAATACCAGCTCTGCATGGTTCTGAGAGTCTGTCCCTGAGTGTCTTAAATGATGGCAGTTTCACAGCTGCCCGTGGCAGATAGACTGTTCTAAAAACTCAGTTTTAATAGTCAGAAAACTCTTTCCTGAGAATCCATTACAAAGGTTCCTCCTCAATTTCCTCCTAGTCAGTCTTCCTTGCATCTTGGTAATTATTGATTGTTTATATATTTTTTGGACTAACTCCTTCCTTTAGGTTTTTATACCCAGATATTTTCTTTGTAGTATAATTAATTTGTGTCCTCATCACTGTAGTTTGACTTCTCTGAATTTCCTACAATTGGTTCATATATATGTGGTTTTTCATAGTGCTTAAAGCTATCATTCCTAAAATATATTTTTAGAAAATGTGCCAGCCAATGATTTATACACTAGTAACTTTTTGGTCTTAAAAAAAGTTAGCCAAAATATGAATATAATAAGTTTAGCCTTCACTTTGTTTAGTAAGCTGAAATATGAGCAATTTATTTTCCATGGGTGATTAGAATGCTTTCCTGAGAAACTTACTGACCTTTAAAGCTTATGTTCTGCCAGACAATATGACCTTCTGCCCAAGTCTATGATCCATGAGACTTTCTCACAGGTTGTTGTAACGAGGGTAAGGAATAGTGTGTTGATGGCACTCAGGAACAGTTTTGTCTGTTTCTGTCAAAGTAGGTGAAATATGCCTTACTAGGAAATATTCCACCAGCTTTGAAACAAGACAAGCCTGGATGTGAGGCCAAATCAGTCACTCACCAGCTCTCTGGCCATAGGTGTGTTGATTAAAGTCACCAAGCTTTTGTCTATTTATAAAAAGAAGACACTATTTCTATTTTTGTGAAGTTTCAATAAAATGATATTTTTTTTATTCAGAGAATGCGTCGTGAAGATTTTTTGAATGAAACAAAATAATTAATTTTTACTCGTTATACCCTTTTCAGGGTATAATGACAGCTGTTGGGTAGTGATTCAGATCTTCTGGATAAATGTTGCAGTGATGATAGGTTTCTTCTTACAACTTCTCATGGTTTTAAATGTTCATTTCAAGTCAAATAAATAGTACTTCTCAACCATAAATAATATTAACTAATTTCATTTGTCATGATAAAAATTGACACCTGTGAGGACAATAGAGTGTCAGTCTCCCTCATCCTGAATGCCCAGGCATAGGTTGCTTAGAGATAATAATTAGATTTGCATGTGCAGCACACTTGTAGTTATATAAGCATTGATGTTGTATTTTCACTAGTAGCTGGCTTTGTCTATGCATAATATATAAGGGGCAAGTATCCCCACGGGAGTGCAGCAGAGAGTGACGGTAGGCTGGCTGGTGGTCCAGCACACGCCCATGGTGCTATGCACTCATGAATACTGTAATGTCTTCAATAAAGGAAATGTCAGAGATTCCAGCCTTGCCTCAGATGTTCTTCTAATTGCCAGGCATGAAGAGCCCGCATTGGTTTCCATGACAATTGGCCTAGATAGCAGGACTTGCAGCGACCCCCCACTGCAAGTTGAAGCAGAGTCAGTCAAACTGGGAGCTGGGATGGGTGCTGCACTTCCTGATGCAGAGCTGCAAGCAGAGACAGAAGGTGCTTTGTAATGCAGTGAGGTCTGGCAAGCCCAAGAAGGAAGGAGCCTTGGAGGCTTAGATCCACAGGCTAGAAGGGGTGCTCCAGATGACAGCATTGTGGCAGGATCTTGGGCAATCTGGTATAGAGTTTGTGCCTGCAGGAGGTGTGGAGTGGTGGGCCACCACCAGTACCTAGTGCTCAGTGGCAGGTCTCCTTGCAACTTACCACCCCACCCCCCACCTCCGCAACAGGACAATGGAGGTTTTGGTTGGTTGAATTTTTCTTGCAGCCCTGCAAGCCAGAGCTAGGACCAGGATGGCGATGGTGGTCCCGGTCGTGGCCATGGAGACGGTGGCAGAAAGGGCAGTCCCCGAGACCACGGTGAAAGGCAAGAGGTTCCCGCTGCTGAAGAAGACATCACTTGAGCAATGGTCTGGCGAACCCCCTTCCCCTCTCTAGGTTGCAGCTGAGGACTTGGAAGAAAAAAGGGAGCAATCGACTTCTGTATGCACCCACCTTGTTGTAGTGTGGAAAATGAAATCCCAACAGAAGCTTGAGGAGCTTCTGGTGGTGTGTGCCCACTTTAGAATATAGGGGTGGATGGCATTTTGCTTTCCAGTCAGGAAATGTATACTGAGTTACAGCTGATGTTGCAAAAGCTCGGAACTCATTATTATGTTAATAGTGTTATGTTAACTTTTAACTTTCTTACATGTTTATAATCTGCAGCAGGGGAACACTCTCTCCATTAGCCCTTTTTGGGCTGAGTTGTATGTGGGTGACCCATGCCCAGATGTGGGGTGGATCTTCTAGGGGGCTAGGGTAGATCGCAGAAAGCAGAAAGATCGATAGGGAACTAGATGCAGCTGTGGATTAATCTGCGCTTTCAGTGACCCCAGAAAAAGAAAAGGGTGAAGCAGCGCAGGGTTGTGCTCAGAAAGACCTGTTCCGTGTGTCTTGAAGACCACATGGCTGTTCCAGCCACCTCCCGAGAAAAGGGAGGGATATGGGAGCAGGATATACTCTCCTATGAGGGAACCCTGAGAGGTTTCCAGGGCCTGACACCCATATAGACAGTTGTGGGGTTGGGGGTGGGGTGCAGCCTGAAAGTGAAGGCTGTACAACTTTCATTAGGCATTGGGCTTCTGCCCTCACTTGAGTATACTATGTGTCCCCCACTCCTGAGTATATCTTGGGCATTGATATGTAACAAGAGGTGTAGCTTGTAACTACAGACCACTGAGGGGAAGTTCCACCTATGAGTATAGGTAGTGAAGGCCATTAAGGCCGTTCTGCAGGGACACGCTGAGCATCCCCTGGTGCAGCTGCCTTACAGCAGCTGGGTAGTGCTTGCTGCACTAGAGAGTTTGTGTGCTGCCTGTGGGAAGCCCCTGATATTGAAAGTAAGCAGGGAACGCATTTCACTGGAACCCAGGTCACAGTGGGCCCTAGACATGCTTGCTGCCTCCCGAGGTAGGGTTTGTGCCCTGGTAGGAGCTGAATGTTGTATGTATGCCTCTGATACTCATCACAATGTTAGCCAAAGCTTGCAGGCTCTGGTCTCTGAAGCGCATGCCATTGAATGCCTGACCAGCAATCCATTGCAGGAATGGTGGGCATCCTTGACCTTTGGATGGAGGTTGACTCTTGCTATAATAGGGGGCATTTCTTGTTTCTTACTTACTTTTGTTGTAGCCTTTATTGCTATTGTGGTTTATGGGTACAAGTCTCAGCCCTCCTCACCAAGGGAAACTCATGGAAGATGAACCTCATGTAGATTGTAAGGTGAGGAAGCCAAAAAGGGTGCAGTGTGAGGACAATAGGGTCTGTCAGCCTCACTCACGCTGGATGCTCAAGCTTAGGCTGCTTAGAGATAATAATTAGATTTGCATGTGCAGCACACTTGCAGCTTTATAAGCATTGATGTCATATTTTGGCGAGTAGCTGGCTTTGTCTATGCCTAATATATAAAGGGCAGGAACCCCCACAGAACTGTGGCAGAAAGAAGTGGGAGTGTGGTTGGTGGTCAGCTGGTGGTCCAGCGCACAGTCATGATGCTGTGCATGCATGAATACTGTAATGTCTGCAATAAAAGAATGTCAGAGGTTCCAACTTTGCCTCGAATATTCTTCCAATTGTTGGACACAAAGAGCCTGCATTTGTTTCCATGACAATACTCAATAATTATTACTGAGAAAATAATATTTTATAAATGGAAATATAAGTGTAACTGAGGACTCAGTTATTTGTCTTAATCAGTAGACATATGTCACCATGTATAGACCTGGCTGGTTTGGCTCAGTGGATTGAGCGTCGGCCTGCGAGCTAAGTGTCGCTGGTTTGATCTTCCAGTCAGGGCACATCAGAGAAGGAAAACTCTGATTCCAAAAAACCTCTGCTGCCTTGCGGCATACCTCTTCAGGGGAAAGGCTAAGGGAGTAAACCCCGACAGAAAATCCGGAGCCGGAGTCCCTAAGGCGGTTTGACATTGTAGTCAACACCGGCAACTCCTGCGGCGCACCTGAAGCCAAGCTGTATTGACTCCGTCTTTCCCTTGGACCCTTCAGCTGTGAAGAGAGGGGGGGTCTGCTGCATGGGCAATAGCAGACCCTCCATATCACCCCGCCCAGGCTCTGTAACTTCAGCTTCACTGGAGAGGACACTCCAGCGTCATCGCAAGATGTCGATTCAACACGGGAGGAGACAGATACCGTGTCACTCCCGAGTCGGACTGCACAGCCATTCTCGGCGGTGCAGATAGACTCTTAAGAAGCTACACCATCGTCTCTCGAGACGGACGGCTGCCGACGACGACGATAGACCTGCCACTTGATATTCTCCCACTCTCTTTTAACATAGATGCTTCTGTTTTTTTTATGATGCTGTCATTAATAATGTTAAATTGTACAAAAATATGTCTTGACTGTAGTTCTTCATTTTTCCTATACTTTCTTTATTTAGACTATTTGGTAACAGTTTATAGCACTGTCTACAAGTTGCATCCATTACCTTTGTGTCAGGCAGATCTGTGATTTATTCCTAGGGTTTTATATGTATAGTGTCCTTGCGTAAGTTACTTATCCTGTCTAATTTATATTCTTCACCCTTTAAGAGGTCATAATAGTCTCTAATTTAAGTGGTTATTTTAAGCACTTGTTAGGTAAAGCATTTAGTACAAACCTGGCCACATTTTAAGACTTTAACTTCACTATTTTAATATCATTAAAATTGAATTTAAAAAGTCTTAGTACGTGTATCTCATTTTTAAATATGACACCAAAAGCTCAGGAAATCCTGTCATTTGCAACAACATGGGTGGACCTGGAGGAGATTATGCTAGGTGCATATTTAGCATAGCCAGACATAGAAACAGAGATGCTATATGATGTCATGTGTAAATGGAATCTAAAGTAGTCAAACTCATAGAAACAGAGAGTGAAACAGTAGCTCAAGGGTGGAGGGGAGGAAGTGGGAGATGCATGATCAAAGGGTACAAAGTTTTAGTAAATCTAGATAAAGAAATCCTGGAGATCAGCTGTATAGTATAGTGGCAACAGCTAATGATATGGTATTTTATGCTTGAAAGTCATTTACTCATAGGCCTCCCTAACAAAGCCTTAGCAGTGCCTCAGGACCCTGCTAACTGTCACAGTGTTCCTACCAACATGAGCCTTCTTGGCATTATAGGCATTCCGAAGGGCACCTTAGAATCCCACATTGCCACTTCTATTTCTCCTCATCTGTAATACCAGCTCCCAGCCCACTGGCATTCCCTCTTCCACTTTCTCCCAGTTGCTCTGAGTTTACAAAGTTTCAGCTGCAGAGCTGTTTTATTGCTGTTGTTGTTTAAAAAAGAAACAAAACACACAAAGAAACTTGCTTCCCAATGCTCTATTCTAGATTTTCCTCAGGCTTGGCAGCTGCTTCCTCAATTGCAAGGCAATCTCAACCTAGATTCTCTTTTCCTCTCTTACCAGCTATTTGTCACAAACATGAGCATGTTCTCTTTAGTTTTGATTTTTAGTTTTCTCTTCACTTAACAAATAACCTGAATTTTATGTGACAAAAGTGACAGTAGGTAGCTCACCAAGAAGCAAAATATTTTTTACTGCCGAATACGTAGGTGTTGAGGAATTGTGCATGTCCACTTATTTAAATATATTAATCCCTGTCATTTATACATCCATTCTCTTGTAAATGCTCTCCACTATCCTGTGATTATTTCATTCAGCTCTACTGGATTTTATATAACTTCTTATGGTGGGTCTAGCTCAATTTCCCCTTTCTCCTCAAGATTTCAGTCTTCTCAAGTCCCCTCCAGCTTACTGATTCACAAATAATGTCTGTTTAATATGATGCTGTGTTTTATTTATACCAATTTAAACACATAATTAAATATGTACTTAGTGGTTTATTTAGCCTCAGAGAAAATGTGTTTCTTTAAAGTTATCTCCTCCCATTTTCTCAGCCTTAGCTTGAACAAAAAATATGACTGAGAATAGAAAGAGATAATTAATAAGTTGTTGAATTTTCCCCCCTGAAAGTAATTTGGAGTCAAATAACTATTTTATTACATGGTTCCTCTACCCATTTCTAGTCTCCCCTAAATAAAATATTGCTTTATTCAAGCTGATAATTAAAATACCATTATCCCCATCTAGATATACCCTAGTAAAAGTGGTGTCTACATACTGAAGGGGAAAAGGTGATTTTGATATAGGTGCCGTTCTGAAGGAGATTTGAAGGTAATTAGCAAATGGTGAAACAGATGACACTGAGGAGAAACATCAGTAAAATTGGAGAGAGGGGGAGAGAGGCAAGGAAATATTTTTGGAAGAAATTATACCTAAGAAGACCCTTAAAGGATGAGCATAAGTTTGCAGATTGTCTAGTTTTAGATCTGAGTCTAAGGCTTATGTGCAGATAGTCTTTTTGAGAATTGATCCTAACCAGCACAAGTAAGATGCAGGGGCAGCAAAACAAGAAAAGAGGGGAACCAAGGAATGTATGTTTATCAGTTTGGTCACCGAGACAAGTGATGAAGCTTGATTACGTGGATCAATCTCAGCAAACTTAAATATTCTCAAAACTACCCACCAGAGGATGAAGGGAAAATCAATTATTAATGTCCCTTCTTGGTCAAGCATCAGCTTTTCCCATTCTCATTCATGACTACCAGGGAAACATACAGAAGAATCTCATACCACAGCATCAAAGAAACTCAGGGCAATATATGAAATGTACACACACACCTGTATGAAACTCCTTGAAGTCACCATTAAACTATTCACACACAGTGTCTGAAGTCAGAAGTGAGGCCAAGAGGATTTGAAGTGACATAAAAAATATTTCATTCACAGGTCAAAAGTAACATGATGAAAAGCAATATGCGTAGTGTGGCCCAAGAGTCATAAAAAATGATGTTGTAATAATATTCATCTAAAGCAGGGCATGGTGATGCAAGAGACTGGAAAAGTAGATGGAGCTTTAAATGTCATGATAAAAATATCTGAAATTAATTTTATAAATGATGGAAATATAATTAAATGTAATAAATTATAAAAGTTTTAATCTGTAGAAAATCTGTTGGTAATAATCAGAATAAAAATAATATTTGAAAACATAAATGAAATGGGAGAAAGAAAAGAATTATTTGAAAGGTGGAATTTTTTGCTTCAGAAAATTACATATTAGGTCAGTGGTCCTGAACTGGGGGCAATTTTGTCTCCCAAGGGACATTTGGCAATGACTAAACACATTTTGTTTGTCACAACAGGACAAAAGCTACACTGTGAGTAGAGGACAAGTATGTTACTATATTTGTAAGACTTAGATCAGCTTTTACTAACCAAGAATTATCTGGCTCCAATGTCAATAGTACCAAAGTGGATAAACTACAAACTAAACACTGTGGTCCGTATCCATATCCATATCCATATCCCTTACCTATATGTATTCATATGCATAATTTGAAGTTATTAAAGGAATAAAAACCTAGTAAGGAATTATCAGAGCAAGATCCAGTAGCAGAAGGAAATCCAGAGAGAGTATTGTTTTTATGGTAATAAGTGTTAAAATAAATTTGGTAAAACACACCTTTTTAATTTTTTATTTTTTTATATTTTTAAAACTTTTAAATTTTTATTATTCAATTACAGTTAATGGTCAGTATTATCTTATATTAGTTCCAACTGTATAGATCGTGATTAGAGAATCATTTACTTTACAATGCATTCCACTTGCTATTTCCAGTACCTACCTGGCACCATACATAGTTATTACAATATTATTTACTATATTTCTTATGCTGTACCTTACATTCCATGACTATTTTGTAACTCCCAATTTATACTTCTTAATCTCTTCACCTCTTTCACTCAGTCCTCAATCCCTCTCCCATCTGGCAAGTACAAGTTTGATTTCTGTCTTTTTTTGGAGAAAATACATCTTAATAATACTGAGTTTTCACCCATGAACATGATAGAACTCTAAATATTTTATGCCCTTTAAAATCTTTTATAGAAGTTGTTTGTAGTTTTCAGTCTTTTAAAAATATCTTCTTAAGTATTTTAAGTTTTATGATGCTCATAATTATTCTTATTTCATCATCCAATTATTTGTTATTAACATATAATAAAATTGACTTTTTGTATTGATGTTACTAAATTTCCTTTTTAATTCTCTGGCTGAAGCTGTTTTGGGGGATTCATGTAGGATGTGAGAAGCAAAACCTTGTCTGCTTGTCCAGCGACCCCCAGTGTGGATTATATGGGGCTTGGTTAGAGCCTCAAGAGCTCCCCAGAGTATAGCCAGCAAACTGATGCAGGTTCTGGGGGCCCTACATTTATAATCAGAATTTTAACTGCAGGCAATTTTCATGTTTGTACATTTCTTGACTGTAGCTTTTTTTTTTTTTAATTGAAAGGTTATGTGATGTAACCAGATAAAGAGAAGCATAACTATGTATATAGGACTGACTATCCTGAAAATATATGAAAACACTTGTAATGAAAGTAGAATGACTTTCAGTAGAGGGAGCATTCAGACTTGGGATCAGAGATAGTTTATAATCCCAGAAAAATCCAAATTTCAAAATAAAGGCATGGAAAAAAAAATACCATCCCCCCAACACTGGGTAGTAAAAGTTTTGATTTCAATGGTAAAATTTTGAATCCTTGTTCAAATTTACTACTGTGTGACTTTGGCCAAGCTCCTTAGATTCTCTAACCCTTAATTGGTTGATATATAAAATAAGCTTTTTTTTGAGGTTATGTAAGAAAAACACTTATCATAGTATCTGAAATCAGTAAAAGCTTACTTACTGGTTTCTTAGAAAGAAAATGCTTTGTTCTCTGATTCAGGGCCATTCTACATTAGGTCACCTCTCCCAAACTATACATGTATAAACTAAATGGTAATGGCGACCTTGTGTAATTTGATTTTTAAAATTTATAGCATAAGAACAAGAGCATTCATGCCATATAAAAATCAATTTCAGGTAGATTAAAATCCTAAATGTGAAAGGCAAAACCATAAAGCTTTTAAGAAACAATGAGGAAGAATATATTAATAACCTTTTTCTTAAAGAAAATACAAAAAAGCAGTAACCATGGATAAAAATATTTAAAAATTAAACTATGTTAAAATACTGATTATAATGTCCCCTCCTTCAAAAGACAATATTTTTTTTTTTAAGTGAAGAGATATAGAATGGAAAAAGGTATGTGCAACACATCTAACTGATACAGGACTTTTATTAGATTGTTTATGGTAAGGAAGACAACTCCAAAAAACAAACAAAAAATCGGACAATTCAATAAAAAAATAAATAGAAAACTATAAGATCATTTTACAAAAGAGGAGTCCAAAGTACTATACTAAACATGTACTCAAGGCAGTAAACTTCAGAAGTCAGGAAAATTCTAAATAATATTATTTGTAAATTGATGTGACCTCTTTGGTAAGCAATATGCCATAATTTAGAAATATTGAACATACATTCTTTTTGATTCATAACTTTAATCTCTGTGCATAGTCCATAGAGATAAAATACTTATTTGCAGTAGGTTCAATAAGCTTTACAGCATAACTGTTCATAATCATCAAGTATTGGGAATAATACCCAACAAAATTTGAATGGGAAATACATCGTTGGCATATAAATAGAGCAAACCACAGATATATCAACATTTGTGTATCTAAAAGCCAACATTTTGAACAAAAGAAAGCAAGTAACAAAATATTATTAGTGCTGTGTTTCCATAAAGTTCTAACAAAGGCAAAATTAAACTGTTCTAAAATGTGATGAAACCCAATATTCAGCTCTCCCCACCAAGAGAATGGAAACTCCTCATCCCAGCAGGGCTCAGGAAATCAAAAGTGGAGGTCTTTATAGCTTAGCAGCTGGGGCTCTTTGGGCAGAGAGCCCCCCCTTCTTTCATTCAGGCACACATGTGTGCACACACATGTGTACACAAGTACCACAAGGATATGCACTCATACTATTCTTGCCTCTATACTCACAGTACTTGTGCACCTTCAGTGTACAAGCACATATGTACCCAATGCCCTCTGGTACTGTAGGCTCCTACTCATGTGTAACATACATATTTCTTGCCAGCATATTTGCACATACACACTCCTCACACCCACAAACACTAGCAGGGTATTTCTCAAACTTAGTTAGCATTAAAAATAAGGGGAATAAATGTAATGAAAACAATAAAATAAAAAATGAACAAATTAATTAATTAATTTAGAAAAGAAAAGGAAGAGTTGGGGTGATAACATGGCAGAAGGAAAGCTCGGGTGTGTTCAGGAGACAGTGGACAGACACTAGCAAAAGTCTTGGGTTCTCATACTTCTAGTTCTCTGACCTTGGTGTCAAGGTTTCTTTTTAGAATAATCCTGGAGAGAAAATAATTAAAATCACAATGAGACAATATTCATACCTACCAGAATAGTTGACATTTAAAAAATTAACAATATTGGCCCTAGCCAGGTAGCTCAGTCAGTTGGAGTGTTGTCCTGATATCGAATCGCAGGTTCGATCTTCCCTCAGGGCACATACAAGAAGCAACCAAAGACTGCATAAATAAGTGGAACAACAAATTTTCTCTCTCCTCTCTCACTCTTTCTCTCTCTCTCTCTCTCTGCCTCTCTCTCTCCTCCTCCTCCTCCTCTTCCTCTTTCTTCTCTTTCCCTCTCTCACTCTCTATAGACCAAAAAAAAAAAAAAAAAAATTAACAATATTAAGAAAAGTTAGGATGTGGAGCTATTAGAAGGATTGTAAATTGGTACAACCACTTTGAAATGAATTGGGAGTATCTGCTAAAACAAAGCATGTGCATATGACCCAGATGTTCTACATGTGATTATATACCAAACACAGGTACACCCATAAGTACACCAAGAGACATGTATATGACTGTTCATAGTGATACTATTTGTAATAGCTCCAAAATGGAAGCAACCATAATGTCTAATTTAGTCTGTTTGGTCTGCTGTAACAAAATACCATAGATTGGATGGCTTATAAACAACAATTGATTTCTCACAGGCCTGGAGTCTGGGAAGTTTAAAATCAAGGTGCTGGTATACTCTGTGTCTGAGCAACTTCCAGGTTCAATGTCCATCAACAGAAGAACACTTAAAGAAATTCCACATGTTCTTGAAATGGATACTAGACAGCAATAAAACTCAACAAATCTACTACATGCAACAACATGTTTGAGTCTCCTAAACAACACTGAGGGAAAAAAGTTAGTCACATAGTGTGCCTATTACATAATTTAATTTATATGAAGTTTAGGTACAGCCAATACCAACCAATGGAAGTTACATTTGCAGGAAGATAATTATTTTATTTTTGCCTTAAGGAAATCAGTAATACAGGGTTTTCACTTTGTTAAAAAAAAAACCATGAAGTTGTGTACTTAGGACTTTTATAAATTTATGTATGAATATTTGCATATATGTTGTAGTTCAATTAAAACATTTACTTAAAATGTATAAATGAGAAGAAAAATTATAAAGAAACTCAAGAAAATTATTATGAGTTATGATACTGGTTGCCTCTGGGGAGAAATTAGGGATCTATGATTTGTAAAGAGTATTAGTCAGGGTCCAAAACAACTATGACAGAGGAATAATTACAAACATGCAACTAGAATTCTGAATCATGGTGCAGGGCTGAGGGAGATAGAGAAGGAAGGACAAACTTTGAAGGGGGTGACCCTCCCAAAGATTAGGGTTTAGACCCCATTAAGGAGGTTTAGTTGGAGCCCCCAGCATAGTGAGGTCATTGAGTTGTCCAGGCAAAAAAGGTGGTTCATAGTCACTGGGCAAGTAGACAACATTTCTAGGGGGTGGGGGATGCAGCGGGGACAAGAGAACAGAGATGGGCTGGTAGGCACAGAAGGAGTTCAGAGGTCACCAGTTTGAGACTCCAGCATCAACTAGGCATTACAGATGTATAGACCGTACAGCGGGGAGAGATGCCAGCCAAGGCAGCTCCTGGGGAGTCAGAAAGCCCCTTCCTCCTGCAAAGTCTCTCTAGCTACCTCTACCAACAACGCTTAATATCAATCACATTGGCAGCAGAGAAAAAAAAAAGCTTATAGTTCCATTATCACAGACCAGGTTAAAAATATATATATGTGGGTTAGAAAGTGGAAGGCAATCAATTGATAATATTTGACACAGAAGAACAGCAAGAGCCTCCTGATACCAACAATTTTCTAATATTTCATGTGTGTGGTGGTTACACCAGTGTTCTCAATACATGTGACTGTGAATTTCACAATAAGGGATTTTAAAAAGCTAATGAGCATGTATGGGATTTGCATTTAGCTGACTTGAGTTATACTACATCTGTTGCTTACTAGCTACAAAACCTTGACAAAACCACTTAATTTCTTCTCATCTTGAATCCATCATCCTTAAAATGGAGATGTTAATATCTGCCCAGTTACAGAAAGTGATTCCCATTTTTTAAAAGTTTTTTTAAAAATGTTTTTCAATTACAGTTGTCCCATTTTCCCCCATTGCTCCTGCCCAGCCCACCCCTCTTCCCACAGTCATATCCCCCATGTTGTCCATGTCCATGAGTCATTTATACATGTTCTTTGACTAGACCCTTTCCTTACTTATCCCCCTTCTTTCTCTCCTTCCCTCCTGATAACTGTTATTCTGTTCCTTGTTCAATTTAGTTCATTTGTTTGTATTGTTCCTTAGTCTCCTGTATTAGGTGATATCATATGGTATTTTTCTTTCATTCACTAAGCATAATTCTCTCTAGTTCCATCCATGTTGTTGCAAATGGCAGAAGTTCCTTCTTTCTCTCTGCTTTATAGTACTCAATTGTGTAAATGTACCAGTTTTTTAACCCACTCATCTACAGATAGGCACATAGGCTGTTTCCAGCACTTAGCTATTGTAAACAGTGCTGCAATGAACATAGGGGTGCATAAATTCTTTTGAAATGGGGTTTCAGGATATTTCGGGTATAATTCTAGCACTGGAATCGCTGGTTCAAAAGGCAGTTCCATTTTTAGTTTTCTGGAGGAAATTCCATACTGTTTTCCATAGTGGCTACACCAGTCTGCATTCCCACCAACAGTGCAGTAGGGTTCCCGTTTCTCCGCATCCTCGCCAGCACTTGTCTGTTGACTTGTTGATGGCCATTCTGATTGGTGTAAAGTGGTATCCCATTGTGGTTTTTATTTGCATCTCTCTGATGGTTAGTGATGTTGAGCATCCTTTCATGTGTCTATGGACCCTTTGTGTGTCCTCTTTGGAGAAGTGTTTGTTCAGGTCTTTTGCCCATTTTTTAATTGGGCTGTCTGTCTTCTTGGTGTTGAGATGTGTAAGTTCTTTATATATTCTGGAGATCAATCCCTTGTCTGAGATATCATTGGATAATATGTTTTCCCATGTGGTTGGTTTCCGTTTCATCTTGCTGATGTTTTCTTTTGCTGAGCAGAAACTCTTTAGTTGATGTAGTCCCATTTGTTTATTTTTTGCTTTATTTCCCTTGCCTTAGCAGATGCATCGGTGAAAATATTGCTATGTGGGATATCTGAAATTTACCGCCTATGTTTTTCTCTAGGACTTTTATGGTGTCACGGCTTACATTTAAGTTTTTGATCCATCCTGAGTTTATTCTTGTGTGTGGTGTAAGTTAGTGGTCTAGTGTCATTTTTTTTTTTTCACGTCCCTGTCAAGTTCTCCCAATGCCATTTGTTGAAGAGGCTCTTCTCACTCCATTTTATGCTCCTTCTCCCTTTGTCAAATATTAGTTGACCATATAGTCCTGAGTTTATTTCTGGGCTCTCTATTCTGTTCCATTGATCTATATTTCTGTTCTGATTCCCATATTTTAACAAAAGGAAAAATAGGAGGAAAATAATAAGGTAATATACACAAAAGGTTTTTAAGGACACATAAAATTGTATGGTTAAAATGGAAATTAATAATTAGCCAACAATTCTGAAAACTTCCATTTTTGGAAAAAAGAAGATGAATTAGGGTTCTCTGGAGAAACAGAATCAGTGGGATAAATATATAAACTAAGAGATTGGCTCAAAGGATTATGGAGGCTGTGAATTCTTACAATATGTTGTTTTTAAGCTGAATATTCAGAAAAGCCAGTGATTTAGTTCCAGTCCAAGTCTGAAGGCCTGAACAGGTGTACTAAAGTATAAGTCCTAGTTCAAGAGTAGAAGAGCAATGACCCATATGAACACAGACAGAGAAAGCAAATTTTACCTTCCTACACCTTTTGTTCTATTCATGCCCTCAACAAATTGGATGATTCCCACTGACATTGGTGAGGACTATCTGTTCTATTCAGTTTACAAATTCAAGTGCTAATATCTCACAGCCTTACAGACACACCAAGACATGCATACTCAAATATCTGAGCATCCCCTGATTCAGTCAAATTTGATGCATAAAATTGATCACACAAAGCACATATTTATTTTTGAAGAGATATTAATATCAAAACATAACGAGTTAAATATCTGTTATTATTGTCTTACTAATTGAGAATCATGAGTATATACATAGTCATTAACTCAAAAAGTAAATGTTTCTTCTCTTCTCCTCTAAAGCATATATTTTTCAAGTTGAAAGTGACATATAAATTATCTAGTCCAAACCTTAATTTGTAAATATGAAAACAGTGAAGTCAGAAATGTTAATGTTTTCAGTTAGAAAATTCCAAGGTCGGAACTGGAATCCAAATTTCCTGACATGCAATATATGTTCATTCTTGGAAACTATACTTAGGATATTAACAAATCCCCTAAGCTTGCAGAAACCCTATGAGTATGCTTGAAAGCAGTAGCTATGGTCTACTTTTTTTTACTCCTTTGGTTTCTCCCTTTCTTGAGCGGTTTTAAAGGTGAGATTTATTACCATTTGGTAGCCTCTGGCAGTGTGAGAGGAAGATGAGCTGCCATAGTAAAATGAAAAATGAAAAGTGTAATAACATGTAATGAAGTAAAATAAATGCTCTGCTCAACACCCAAATAAAACTATCACTGTTTGGGTGCTGAAGCCTGTTAGGCTGTGCTCAGAAGACAGCAAGTGGGACCAATGCAGTGCCACGTGATTGTGCTGTTATTTAAGTTTCTGAAGTTATGCATATCCATGAGTTGATGTAAAGAGTGAATGACAACACAATGTGCTTCTCATTATGACATTTAATCTTGGTTAAAGTCAGGTTAAAGCAAATACGTGAAGTAATGTTTGCATCTGCCTTGTAATTACATATGTATTTAAATAATACATCTGAACTAATTTATTATAGAGTTCATCAAAAAGTTACAAAATGCTCTCACAAGACAATAACTACAATATGCTCATTGAAAATTGAAAGTAGGTTATTTTATGGTCTTGGGTAGAAAAACCTTTCTTACTTAAAATTCTTAACATCAGAAATCGTAAGTCTTCTGTTAAGTTTTGACTTGTATAAGAGTTGAAATAGCTCTGACATCCCCCATTACCTGTGGAATGTAAAATTCAGCCATTCAGTGGCCGAATGACAGTGATAAAGTGCAAACTAATGATGTTGATTCTCTGCACTAACCCTGATGTGCCTGGCCTTTTCAAAACAGGGAGGCTAATGTCTAACAAGTCATGTAAAAGTCAGAGTGAATGAACCTTAAAGTAAATGCAACATAACATCCTTTGCATTTCAGCTTTCCTTGAAATATCATCACTTTAAGTTCAGTGTCAAAGCCAAAAGGCCATGATTCTGGGTGAGATTTGAATTGTGTGTTAACTTAAGCAGAAAACAATCCAGTAAAAAGAAGGTTGAATCACTTGCTGTCACTTGATAGTTTTAGCACTCAATTTTTATTTTAGTAATCAAGATGCTAGTATTGGATTCAAGATGGTTTCTTGAAATTAAAATTAAATGAGTTTCAGCCAAAAGCTAAAATAGCAATTTATAAAAATATAAATAGTTTCATCATAGAAAATGCTGGTAACGGGTGACTAACTTTCTAATTACTACTATGTACAGATATTTTTGCATATATTATATACAAGATGAGCATATGCAAACTTCTTTGTAAACATATGTTTTCACATTTTACTGACATGGCAACTAAAGTTCAGAAGAGTAAAAGAACTGTTCAAAGTTATTAACTCAGTAAGTGGTGTGTACTATAATAAAACCATAAATTTGTTCACAATTTTTTGTTTTACATATATAACAATTTCTGGTGAAAATGAGATGTTCTGTCGATAACTGTATTTGGAGCAGTAAAATAACAAGTTCAGTATTACACGATTGGTTGGCTGGTTTAACCTGCAGGCATCTCCTTTGTAATAGAATACTGGTCTGTATCACACTGCTAAATCTGGAAATAGGGGTTGGGGGCAGGGTGGACAAAGTAATCAGAGGTGATTTACTAGAGAAGAAAAAGTAAATGGGAAAAAATGACATATAAGATTAGCAAACCAGAATTTAGGCATTCTGAAGTTTAAGGCGTATCGCTGTTAAAAAATAAAACTAGTAGAAAAAGATTAAGACTTCAGAGAGAAAATAAAATGCTTCCTCAGCTTTGACTTAATCAGCCTTGGGGGTTTATAGTTGTGATTTGTGTCTCTGCTTTCTTTTAGAGGTGTCTTAAATATTTAAAGCCTTTGTGCATACTCGTTTAAACAGAAACTTCAGTAGAGAAAAGGTTAGGACTTGATTTTTCGATAATTGTAAGTTACAGTTTGTGGCCCATATTTTTTTCAAGCTTTAGTAATATACAATTGAAAAGTAAAAATATATATATTTATGGTGTACGATGTAATGTTTTGATATATATGTGCATTGTGAAATAATCACCATAATCAAGGTAATTAACATATGCATCATCTCACTCTTGTTTCCTTTATTGGTGTGTGAGAACATGGGATCTAATCTCAAAGCAAATTTTAAGCATGCAATTTTAATACAGTATCGTTAACTATAATCATGATGCTGTGCATTAACGCTCCAGAAGGCTCTGTCCCCACAGGAAAACGCGTCACGGAATTGCCTAGAAAACAGTTTGACTTAAATAAGTGCTAAATCTTGAGGCTCCTAGTCCTAACAATGAAATTTAACTAATTAAACAAACAAGCAAAACTAGGAATAAGAACTAAGAAGGTAATTGGTGTAATTTACAGGTATATATCAGCAGGGGCCAGCTAACGGTCAGAGAGATCATATAGATTCAGAATACGGTCTTCAATTTAATTGCAGGATGAGAGCCTCTTAAAAAGCTACCTTCCTCTTGCTACTTCTCTAATATAAAAAACAAAATTGCTTTCTTATTGTAATTATTTTGTACAATAAAATATGTAGTCTGAGTTGTATAAATATACACTTTCTTTTGGGGCCTCAATTAAGTAAAATAAAATAAATGTCTTTGTTACCTTTTGAATGTCACCGTCTGTGTGTTGCTATTTTTTAATACAATGTTTGAATATTTTAAAATGTCCATATATCAGTTTTTAGAAGACATATTTTAATAACTATTTTTATTGTTAAATGTCACTTGAAGTACCTTTATTTTCAATAAATTGGTTCTCATGCAAAATAAAATTCAGATTAAGGGTACAATATCTATGAGTCATGGAATAAGTATTTCTCTCTTAAGTGAACAATTATGGAGGCCAGGACACTCCAGGTTTGGATAATAAACTTATCCAATGTAGTGATGGTAATAAATTAACATTTCCTGGAAAGTTTCAACATCTCCATAACATGTTTTGTAATGTTTTCTAACACTTGATTAATGTTATTATTATTATTATTATTTAGAATTATAGATACTGGCATGGAGGGAATGTTTTTGTTTACAACATGATACACAAGTAAATGGACCAAGGTGTTTTGGTTTGGGTGGGGAGTGTTTATATTGTTTAGTTTAGTTTAAGTTTGTTTTGTTTTGTTTTCACCCAAGGAAAAAGAAACTGAAGAGATGCCATCCCAAATTGCATAGGAAAAAATCCAGAAATAATAAGAAGTGCCCTTCAAATGGAGGTGTGAGTGATCAACCCCAGCAGAATATATTTTCTTCCACTCTGACAGTAGTAGACAAAGTATTAGTGAAAAGAATCACACAGTTATACGAAGGTTGTTGATACCTCTTTGAGAAATAAAAACAAAACATACTTGTTCTTTCTTTCTTCACTTAATCATTTTCAGTTTGATGTATGTATAGGTTTTCAAACACATAGAAGTCCACTGGGAACCAGTTTCTACAGGTTATTTTCTAAAGGGAGAAAGATCTTGAGCTCAGCCTCTTTTAGGTAGACAATTATTCTTTCAAAGTTTAGGACAAACCTGTAGCACAAAATATTGTTATAGAAAAATTTTCTTAAAACAAAATTATTTCTAAATACATTTTTTATAACTGTCTATAGAGAACATCTGTCTTGTCAACTAAGAAGCCATGTTTAGAACATGTGTGGCGGAGTAATGACTCAGAGGAACGGAGCAACCCCCGGAGCAGGTGAAGTACAATGTGGTAGGTAGTACGTTTATCCAAGGGAAATACCACCCTACCAGAACAGAGTGGAACAACATAATCAATATGTACTTATGGAGGTGGCAGAAGAAAACATGTGTTAATCCTCGTAGAAGAATATAAAAGCAAAAGCTGACTTCCAGTCAAGATGGAGGCCTAGACAGACATGCTGCATCTCCTCCACGACTAAAAGGAATACAACTACCTCAAAACTAGAGAAAACCAGAAGTTCCAGAAAACTGAGCTGCATGGAAGTCCAACAAACAATGAGATAAAGAAGAAATACTCATCCACACAAGTAGGGGCAACAGGGCTGGGGCAGAGAAGACACAGTGTGATGGCGGCAGCAGTGGCAGTAGCAGTGACAGGTCAGCAGAAAGTACAGCCAGACATATTAAAATATCAGGAGGGACAGCTGAGGAGTGCTCCCAGCACCAGACCATCAGTTCACCGTCCCAGTGCCAGGGAAAATAGAGCCTCATCGCTTCTGACTGTACAAACCAGTGGGGTTTGGGGCGGAGGAGAACACTGACAGTCTCTCAGCAAAGTCTGCTTGTTTAAAGGGCCCCACAGTCCTAGAATGTCCACAGACCTACCCACTCTGGGAACAACAGCCAGGGCAACAGTTAGAGATGTGTCAGTCCCATACGGAAGTGAGAGAAGTGCCTGGAAAAAGGACTAGTGCTGAGCAAGTGGCATTGTTCCCTTTCAGACCCTTCACTCACATACAGCGCAACAACATGGTGAAACAGGTCACCCTATAGTAATTAATACCTAAGGCTTCGCCCCTTACAACATGACAGGAGTGACAGCTCTACCTAAGACACAGAGGCAAAAAAAAAACACAGGAGCCTGTCAAGATGAGGAGACAGAGAAGTATGGCCCCAAAGGGGGAACAGATCAAGGTTCCAGTGGGAGAACTAAGTGACGAGGAGATAGCCAACCTCACAGATGAGGAGATAGCCAACTTAACAGACACAGAGTTTAAAACACTGGTGATAAAGATGCTCACCAGCTTGACAGATATGCTTGAGTATGGCAAATGCATAAGGGAAGAAGTGAAGGCTATGCTAAATAAAATGAAGAATAATCTACACAAAACCAATGGTGGAGAGAAGGAAATCAGGGTTCATTCAAATCAATGATTTGGAACATAAGGAAGAAAAAACCAGTCAATCAGTACAGAAATGAGGAAACAAGAATTGAAAAAAATGAGGAGAGGCTTAGGAACCTCTGGGACAACTTTAAATGTGCCAACATCCTAACCATAAGGGTTTGCATCCTACAATCTCTCAAGCAAGAAGCATGGCCATGGATGTGAGTATAAGACAATAATCTTAGAGTTAGTGAATACATCGGAGCAATAGTAATCTTTATCAGTAGTGCTAGAGAAATTATAGAGATTGTTATGTGACATTTGTAGGAAATAATGTCTATATAATTGTATAAAGTTTAGCAATTTTTAAAGAAGCAAGCTATATCAAATCCAAGGCAATTCATATGGATATAGAAAAGCAAATGTGTAATAAATAATATTTGGTGAGCCATCTTTACAAATAGGACACAGATAGGACTTTAATCAAGTGGGTCTTGCTAGGTTCCTCCCAATCACACACTAGTTCATATTAAACTATAGTTATCTATGATGATATCTCCAATCCTGGTGCAGGTATTCTATTTAAATTATTTTAGGTGTTAAGGGGGGAGGTCAAAGGTTTTCTGAGTCTTTATTTCTTAGAAATGATCAGATTAAAGTAGCCAATATCTCAAAAGGCATATTTGAGGTGGCAAGCTCTGCCTCTCCTCAAAACTATCATCTGTATCCTGTGTTCATCATTCTCTTGTTCTCTAGTTTATATAAAGTTTTAAAATTATTATATGTTTTCACAGAGTATCTCATCTTAGTTGTTGCAATTTTAATAAGGAGAATATTGTGTTATATTTAATAATTTAGGATATTTATTTACTAAATAATATGCTATTTGACATTTATATACAGTGTTGCTATACTTTGTTCAATTTGATTATTGTTGTATATTTTATTACATAGGTACACAATTAATTCATCTGCTCTCCAATAAATTATCATGGGAGTTTTTTTTGTGGGGTTTTGCTATTGTGTGCAGTATTGTTACAAACATTCTTTTACATGACTCTATATATGCATATGTGATATAAATTTCTCTTGAGTAATATATGTAGAATTAATATTACTGTTTCACAGGGTATGTCAATGTCTAAACCTACAAAATAATACCATAATGATTTTAGCATTTCACACTTCCACTAGCAATGTATGAAAGATATAAATTGTATATTACTTCCAAAATAGGGTACATTCCAGCTTTTTAAAAATGTTGCTAATATAATGAGAGCACAATGATATCTTATAGTAGTTTTGAATTGCATTGCCTTGATGATGAATGAATTTCAAACATCTAATATATTCACTAGCCTATGTATTTTCTCTGCTATGAAATGCCTTCTCATATCTTTTCCCCTTGTGTTTCTTTTTTTTTTGAGTTGATGCTTTACTTTCTTCTTTTTAAGAAAGAGTTCTTTAGCTAGTGTTGATAAAAAAACAAAAACAATTTTGTCTGAGTTTAATGTTGATAACATATTTCTTTTTATAACTTACGTTTTCACTTGGGATTATTTTTTGAAGAGCCAATTTCTTAATTCTAATATTGTTAAATATCATCAGTAATGTTTGTGCCTAAAATATGTTCATCAATATGTTCTACTAAGATATTCACAGTTTTTTCTTTAATGTTGAAAATGTAATTTCTCTGGAGATGATTTTATTTTTGTGAATAGCCAGTTTTTCAGTTTCACTTACTGAATTATCCCACCTTTCTTACTGATGAGACAGGACATCTCTGATGTACCTCAAATCCTCTGGATGCATGAATCTAATTCTTGGTTCTCTGTTTTATTTCATTGACCAGTTTTCTATACCTGTGCCAGTTACATAATATCATTGTTATTATCATTTATACAAAGTCCTGATAATTGATATAAATAACCATACAATAAATTGTTTATTTATACAGTGAAATGTAACAACAGTCAAAATGAATGAATTACAAATATATGCAGTAACATGCATAAATTTTAACAATATATTATTAGTAGAAAAGTGCCCAATTATTACATATACTTTAAGTATTAGCATGATATACTTTTCAGTAAAATTTAAAGCAACTGCAAAACATAGCTTTTATGAATATGCATAACAATAAAAATAAATTAAAGAAAACTGCTCTTTCTCAGGTTTATGATTACAAAATTCATAGTTTTAATTTTCTACATTAAGATATTAAAAGATAAAAACAATATGGTTATTTCAGTTAGGCACAAGGAAAGCATTTGATAAAAATTTTAACCTATATTAATGACAAAATAAAAATCTCTTAGATATTCATTAATAAATGAGAATTCATTAATCTGATACAAGTGTTTTGAAAACAAAGTCAATGATTGTTGAGCTCCTGTTTTTCTTCTATCATCTACTCCAGACACAACACATCCACGCATTGATAATAAAATAACCTGGAACAGCAGCCAAACTGGCCGAGCAAGCTAAGCAATATCATGACATGGCAGCCTGCATGAAGTTTGTAACTGAGCAAGGAGTTGGATTATCCAATGAGAAGAGTGCTCTTCCCAGTTACTTATAAAAACTGTTGTAAGTAGTAGTAGGTCATTTTGGAGGGACATCTCAAGTACCAAGCAAAAGACAGAAGATGCTGAGCAAAAATGATAGATGACTTGTTACTACTGAGAGAAAATTGAGAGCAAGATTAGAGCACATCTGCAATGATGTACTACCATTTTGAAATTTTCGTGGTCCCAATGTTTCACAAGCAGAGAGCAAAGCCTTCTACTTGAAAATAAAAGGAGTTTACCATTCCTACTTGCTGAGGTTGCTCTTGGTACTAAGGGTGGAATTGTGTGTGGATTCATCAAAACAAGCACACCATGAATCTTTTCAAATCAGGAGAGAAAAAAAAAATAGTAATGGGCTTACCCTAGCAGACTGGGTCTTGTTCTTACCTTTCCTGTGTTCTGAGACCTGGACTCTAAGCCTGATCTCTTGCAAAGATGACTTATGAGGAAACCATTATTGAACTTGATGTAATAAGTAAAAAGTAATATTGAAACAACACTCTGACAATGTCCCCCGGCCAGGTGGTTCAGTTAGTTTGAGTGTCCTCCCAGACACCAAAAGATTGTGGGTTTGATTCCCAGTCAGGGCACATACCAAGGTTGCGGGTTCGATATCCAGTCAGGACATGTGTGTGTGGGGGGGAGGGTAAACAATTGATCTCTCTCTCTCTCTCTTTCTCTCTCTCTCAAAGCAATGGAAAAATGTCCTTAGGTGAGTTGTTTTTTGTTGTTTTTTTTAAAGCACACTAGCACTGCAATGACCAAGAGGTCATTGTAGATATCAGATGCAGAGGAGATGGAGCTAAAGCAGAAGAAAGAGGAGAAAATTAACCAGTCTTCCAACTTCTATCTGTCTCATTCCAAAATTTACACAATTTACCACTTTTCATTTAAGCTATCTCATAGATAGGTTTTGTTTATGGTCTCCATAGGTTTACGTTACTTCTATTTGAATTTCTATCTTTCCCATGTGAGTTTTATGTTTAATACTAGAAGAGTAGGGAGTTATCTGTTTTCAATTTGAAGTACTTGATATGGGAATGTAGACTTTTATACATTATAAATGTTTGGAATAGTATTTTTGGTAGTTTGTGGTTTCCCAAGATTCAGTGCTGAAACTGCTTTCGTGTCTAAACAAAGAAAATGACTTGGTGGGGGATAAAAGGGGTGATTGGTTCTAGTCAGAAGTATAGTTATTGTGGGTTCTTTACAGTTTTGAGTTTAAGGCTGTAGTAAAAATAGTTATCATGGTGGATGTTACCTATTCACCTAGTGTATCTTTGGAATAATACAATAAAACTCAATTTGCACACTTCTGACTCCAGCTGTAAAAGTGTTCCTTTAGAGAAAATTGCATCCCCGTTTGCTCTGGATAAGAGCGAAAATAGTTCACATTCCATAATTTTTAAAGTTACCTAATGTTTACTTTTGTTATTTTAGCTACACTAATTTTCATCTCAATATTTTAGGCAATCTAAGTACAAATGTATAAGGTGCAATAAAAAGTTATTTTCTGATTTCCATTACATGATATATATCCATTACACCAGTAAAACAAACAAAACATGTGGTTAACTTTTCTTAGGTGTTTTTCTTTTGTACTCTGCATGCATGATTGTAAAAGGAGTTTACAGAGAAATAATGTAAGATGATGGATAGGCTTTTTTAATGTAATTTTCAATACCACTCCAAGAATAATTGTTAAGAACATGTGTATTAAGTTAATATAAGTGAAATAACAGTTTCATGAATGGACTTAAAAAAATTACACCTCTCATCTCTTAATTCACTTTTACTTGACATCATAGCCAATATAATAAGGTGAACAGTTAGAAATATCAGGATTAGAAAAAAAGGAATAAAACTCTCATTACAGATGATATTACCATGTACACAGAAAACTCAAACCAATCTACAGTTATTAGAAAGTAGAAAAATATTTTAAAGGCTTTTTAAAGAATACAAAAGCCAATTGCTTTTTCAGACACCTCCAACAAATAAATAGAATGTGTAATTTAATATTTTTGTACAATAGTATTGGAAAATAGCTACTGCATTAGAGATAATGTTTAGTAAGTCCAGGCAGGCCTTTGACTATGAAAAGTTTACAGCAAGAAATATCAAAAAGAAGCCTACAAAAATGGAGAAATACTTCATATTCATTGATAGGAAGGCAAATTGATTTGTAGGTTTTAGTGTAACTTCAATAAAAATTAAATTTTTTTTCAGGAAACTAGATATATTTATTCCAACATTTACTTGGAAAAGTAAAGGTCCAAGAATAGCCTCAGCACTGAGATTATTTCTACCCTTCCTTCCCCAGAATTTAACCCTAGGAAGGGTGGAGGATCAATTAGCTAAAAAAGAAGACACTTGCATTTCTCTCCCTTGCTTATTCCACCTCCTCCAATTTCTTACCCCAGCACAGAAAAGTATTCTATTTCCCCCTTTTATTTTTTTCTGGTAAAACTTGCTCTTATGTCTTATTTTTTATACCATCTTGGTAGTATCTTGTCTTCCCATTGCTGAGGTAAGAAGTCTGAACCTTACAAAAAGTCATCATGGCAGAAGAAAAATAAAGGGAAAAGTTTATACTATATGAAAATTTTATCCCACTGCATAGGGAACAAAGTTCTTTTTATAATCACTTATTGTGTGCCACTATGCAGAGATCTTATGGCTGAAAATCACTAAACAAGCCCAACACTTTCATTTTCTAATGAGTTAATTGGGACCCTCAGTCAGAATGATTTTCCTGACTTCTTCAATTGATTTTGTATTGCCTCTTCTCCCCTGTTTTGCATTCCAGATTCCCAAGTGGTGTGTACAGGTATGTGTTTTCACGGCTAATTAGATGCAAAACAATAAAATAGATAAAAGAAAATATAAAATGACCCATGTTCCGACTCCATATTCTCTCTCTCCCTTCTGTTTTTCTCATCTCTATTAGCGATCTATGCCCCCAACCTCCAACAAACACATTGCTTGTCACCAAATTGCCTTCAAATCTTTAAACTATGGTTAATTCGATCTTATAATATGATATATTACTTTCTCAAACTAGAATAGTTTTTGTCAACACCCTGTATCTTAAAAATTCAAAGACAGTGCTAAAACAGCACATATATTTCTGCATCATTCACCATAGCTTATCCTAATACAACAGGAGATTTTGTTATATATTTAATTATAATATTACTTAAATTTATACTGTCAAATTAAAATAATAATACTCTTGAAATATGATAAAAGTTTAGTTAGATAACAATATGATTGATTTTGAGATAATAGGAAGTACTACAAAGCTTATAAATTATTTTAAATTAATATATCTATAAACAACAAATAAAGTGGATCTGATTTTACCATAATTACACTTATGACAAAGTATCTCTACTCGTATACATCCACATGTTTAGGAAATAATTGCTTTGTGAAAGCCTGATTATTAATTAGGGAATCACAGTGTAATGCCTTATAAACGTATGTTTCAATTTCTTCTTTTCTCATTTTGTCATGTCAATATTAATATGACAATAACCAGAAATAGTCACATAAAAAGCTGAGTGTAAGAGCCAAAGTCAGGTTAGTCTAAATCAATCAATATATCCTGATTTTTTAACAAAAATATGATTTCTGCTGCCTTGTATTTAAAAACATAAGTTAAAAATATTTGTCCATTGCTTTTTTACCTGTTGCCTTTCTCTTCTAATCATTAGATATCAAGGCTAGTTACTGTGATTTTCTGATTGCTCTTCTTAAAGTTGCAAGGGATAAAAGCACTTGACCTACATTTTCCTTTAGGTTCTTCCTTTTGTAACCTAAAAAAAGAAAAGAAATGAAAAAATAAAAGTTCACAGTTAGAACAATAATCTTTCCTGTACCACCTACACCTTTATTCTCAGGTGCAATCAACTGTGGCAGCATCTGAAGATGCTAATCAGACTCTGAAATTATTGATCCTAGAGAAAAGTACATGAATGGTTTTCTTTCCATTTCTTCAAATCTGTGGTTAGCTCCAAATAGAAAACTCAGTAACATCAATGACTCAAAACCTCCTACAAATTGATATTTTTAGTTATAGTACATTAAAAAAGTAAAAGGTATGATAAAATTTGTGTGAGACTATTAACATTTTTATGTTTGGTTTGAAGAGAGGTTCTGGTTTGAGGCAATGATGCACAACTGCTCTTTCCTATGAAGAACTAAGGAGATGCAGAGTGAAGGGGATTTGGCTATAAACACTCCCATGGTTCTCTTCTGGTTAGACACTTTGATATGTCATAGCTTAAGCCCTAAGAGTACCAACTAGTCTTTAGATTTACAAAAACAATAAGGATTCATGTTTGATCATGTATACAAGGATAATGTAGACATATTAGCATAATATATAGAGAATCCAGATAACTGAACTGAACAAAAGTTGAGTTCAAAAAGCTGAACTGAAAAAACAGGGGCACTTTCACATGCTATTGAATCATAAAGAGTTAATGTTTCTTTATTATAAAATGCCATCCAATCAATGAAATAATTTCATTTATAAAACTCAATGTAAACATTCTTGACTCGAATATCCTCCATAAAGGGAGAATAGTTATGATTTTTGAGATACCTGGAAATAAATATAAAAGAACTTATCCCTTATTTTATATAAAATAATAATATATAAATTAAAAAAATAAATAAAACAATAATATACAGCATCTGACACTGAAGTCTAAAATAGAAAAAAAAAACATAGAAATTCATAAAGTCCACCATTTGAAGTCAATTTATTTTGCTTCTTCATTTTCTCTGCACAAATCTGTGTTGCAATTGGTAGGGCTGTTACTATCTTTATGGCAGGAACTTAGTGGCATCCTTACAAGAAGGTTTATTTCTAGGCATTCTGAGTGCATGGCTTGCCAAGATGGTTGACCAAACAATAAAACTCTGGTAAATTACATCCACAATATGTTTAGCCATATAATTCTCTTGGTCTTCAGAAAGGAAAAATAAGTGCTTTCAGAACAGCTTTTCAAAAAGTTGCTTTCTTCAATATAGCATCATTTTACCCCAACACAGTATTGAAATAAAAGTTTATAAAGAGATTTTTAAATTTTCTTTATTCTCACAGTACCCTTCATGATCCTGGGATCTGTCTCTTGCTTCAACACAGTTTGGATGGAACAGACCTAGGGTCATGCTTTCTTTCCAAGTATCCTCCATCTTTTTTAGTCACCATCTTTGGAACCACCTCAGCGATCCTCAGCCTCCAAGATCAGCCAACATCGTTTTTTTTTTTTTGCCTTAAATCTTCAGTGCCAAACGACCATGACCTCCCAAGTTCATCAGAATTATTCCACCGAGGTGGAGGCCGCTGTCAACTGCCTGGTCCACCTGCATCTGCGGGCCTCCTACACCTATCTCTCTCTGGGCTTCTTTTTCCACCAGGACAATGTGGCTCCTCAGGGAGTGGGCTACATTTTTCTGAGAGTTGGCCAAGGAGAAGTGCAAGGGCGCCGAGCGTCCCTTAAAGCTGCAAAACCAGCGCGGTGGCTGCATTCTCTTCCAGGACGTGGTGAAACCTCCCCAAAATGAGTGGGGTAAAACCCAGGATGCCATGGAAGCTGCCTTGGCCTTGGAAAGAACATGAACCAGGCCCTTTTGGATCTTCATGCCCTGGGTTCTGCCCACATAACCCTCATCTCTGTGACTTCCTGAAGAACCATTTCCTGGATGAGGAGGTGAAGATCATCAAGAAGATGGGCGACCACCTGACTAACATCCGCAGGCTGGCCGGCCCCCAGGCTGGGATGGGCGAGTATCTCTTTGAAAGGCTCACCCTCAAGCACGACTAGGAAGGAAGCCTTTGGAACCCAGAAGCTTTTGAGGGGCCCCTCTGCATTTTCCTGGCATCTGCCTTTTGCCTGAGCCTCTCCCTGAAACGACTAGACACCCCCTTAACCACCCTGGAGCCCTCTCCCCTGCATTGGACCAAATGGAAACAATAAAGCTTTTTGCAGCAAATAAATAAATAAATAAATAAATAAATAAATTTTTCTTTATAGGGTCCTTTAGAGTTAAGATAGTATCTTATCTCTCTTCTTTTCATAAAGATAAAAAGAAAATGTAATATTTCCTGTACATAATTTTTATACCCCTGTGGCAGATATAAAGTTGCACCACTCCATACGCCTTTCAAGGTAACTTATTTTCTAGAAACAGAGAATGTAGCTGACAAATGGCTTCCAGCTATCTACTTCAGGATCTACTTCGGACGCAGTGAATCACTTCAGTCAGAGGTGGAACAACTCATACACCCACTACACACTCCTGAGCTCTTCACAGTGATAGCAAAGGCTTTTGTAGACCCACATCACAACTTCTCCATCTGTCTAATACAATGACTTTGTCCTTCTTTTCACAGGTATTAGTCACCAAAATAATTGCATCCTAAATAGTCTCAGCATCCACTTCAAAGGCACCCAAACAGAGAGAGTAGATACTAGAATTGGTCCAAGAATGTGGGCAATAAAATGGAATTTTAAGTTACTCACTGTCTTGTTAGATGAGGGTCCCATCACTTGTAGTGTTGAGGGGGAGGGGGCATAAATCATTCTTGACACATGGTAACACTCCAATTGTTACAACTTTTATCATGGTTGAGAGGGTATGGCAAACCTGTAGAAAGATACGCACTACTGAGTTTGAGTTTCGGATGATTATTTCTAAAGGCCATTGATACCCTACAGAAAGATAAAGAACAGCTGAGGATAAGTAACAGGCAATTGAAAAACAAGAGTGAAAACATGATGGTTTCTTTGGTTGTATTATAAAAGCTCTCATCTCCTACAGCAGAAGGAAAGAAAAAGTTGCAGGCTAGTCCAATGACTGAATTGTTGAGTAACTGAACTACAAAGAAAATTACATGCAAGATCAGGGCAAGTCTTCTCTGGCAAGGACAAAGGACAGGGCATTGGCTGGAAAAATGAGATATCAGATGCCCCCAAATGAGGAAGATGATGGTATCTGAGTGGATGTCCCTATGTATTTTCACTTGCTAGCATTCTCTCAAACTTCTGGACCTTAAGAAGTGCCCTGTCTTGCCATTACACAGATCACTATCTCCTATCACCATGCTAGAAGAAAATGTAAGTTGTCTATATTAAAATGTAATAGAGGACATGAAAATGGCCAATAGACATGAAAACTGTTTAGTGTCACTAATCATCAGACAGATACAAATTAAAACCACAATGAGGTATCACCTCACACCTACAAGAATGGCTACCAGCAATAAATTAACAAACAACAAGTTTTGGTGAGGATATGCAGAACAGGCAACCTTCATGCACTATTGGTGGGAATGAAGACTGGTGCAGCCACCGTGGAAAACAGTATGGAGTTTCCTCAAAAAATTAAAAACAGAACTGCCTTTTTACCCTAGATATCCTACTTCTGGATATATATACTAAGAACCCCAACACACCAATTTGAAAGAATATATGCACCCCTGTGTTTATAGGAGCATCATTTACAATAGCCAAGATCTAGAAAAAGCCTAGGTGCCCATGACTAAATAAGTGAGTAAGAAAGCTGTGATACATTTACACAGTGGAATATTACATGGCCATAAAAAGGAAGGAAATCTTATCTTTTGTGACAGCATGGACAGACCTGGAGGTAAAATGAGCTAGTCAGAAAAAGGCAAATACCATATGATCTCACTTATATGTGGAATCTAATGAATAAAATAAACTGACAAACAAAATAGAAACAGGGGCATGGATGAATGGAACAGACTGAGAGCTGTCAGAGGGGAAGGAGAGGAGGACTGGATGAAAGAAGGGAAAGGGATTAACCAAAGAATATATATGCATAACCCATAGATACTGACAACAGTGTGGTGAGGGCCAGAGGGAAGAGGAGGTGGGGGTTGGGTATGAGTGAGCAAGTGGTTCAAAATGGGGACACTTGTAATAGTGTTAACAAGAAAAGAAAGAGTACAAATAGTTTAAAAGACATAAAAAATAAAAATAACTGGGGTTAAGTTACAATGTTATCTTTCTAGAGCAGTACTAGGCCTCATACATCAAAAGCAGATGACATCACAAAGTAGCTGTGAAATCTAGCCCGCACATAATGGCAGCAGCCAATTGAATCAAGACAGGACTGAATTCTGAAAGTGCTTGATAAAAGTTATTAGAACATACAATTGTACAGGAAAAAATTTGGCAGTCAATTCTCAAGAGCCTAGATTTAACATACTGACAAGGACTGGGAAATGCTCATTTCTACTAGGAAGAATCTTAAGAGCATAAAAAAAGTGGTACCCGTACTGAAGAAACTTAAAAGGACAGAATTGCAATGGCAAATGGTGAATGAAGGGAATAAAAAGTTTAGAGAAGTGTCATTTGGAAATGGATATACAATATATGTCTTAAAAATCCTGCAGATGACTGTATTCCACAGAAAAAGCCAGAGAATGTACCACAAACCAAAGTGATAAGGAATGCAATGTTGAGAGAATCATCAGTATCACTACAAATTTTAGAAGTCGCTTCCTCTCTGGGCCAATGTTAACCATAGTGAGAGAGGCTACTATAGAGCTTGGATCTTTGATATCAATAAGGATTCTTTAACTCTTAGAAAGTAGAGGCCAAATGGTGTTTAAATACCAGAAAGTGAGGGGTTGCTATTATTGTAACAACCTGGAATTTGGGAATTGTAGCCAAGAAGCCTGAACAAACATGGCCAGAAGTAAACGTTTTTTGTGTGTGGGGCAAAATAGATGGGTACCTTTACCATCTGAGGAAATAAAAATGTATTACTAAGAATCTGATGGCATTTACCTCAATAGAATGTTATTATTCCTTGTCTTATTTTTTAAAACAAAACAAATTTTTATATTTGGAACTCTGAATGAAAATGTGTCCATGTCCCTTGGAAGGAAGGCTCTGAAACATCATGGCAAATATATATGTTAATAATTGTGGATTGAGCGTCGGCCTGCGAGCTAAGTGTCGCTGGTTCGATCTTCCAGTCAGGGCACATCAGAGAAGGAAAACTCTGATTCCAAAAAACCTCCGCTGCCTTGCGGCATACCTCTTCAGGGGAAAGGCTAAGGGAGTAAACTCCGACAGAAAATCCGGAGCCGGAGTCCCTAAGGTGGTTCGACGTTGTAGTCAACACCGGCAACTCCTGCGGCGCACCTGAAATCAAGCTGTATTGACTCCGTCTTTCCCTTGGACCCTTCAGCTGCGAAGAGAGGGGGGGTCTGCTGCATGGGCAACAGCAGACCCTCCATATCACCCTGCCCAGGCTCTGTAGCTTCAGCTTCACTGGAGAGGACACTCCAGCGTCATCGCAAGATGTCGATTCAACACGGGAGGAGACAGATACCGCGTCACTCCCGAGTCGGACTGCACAGCCATTCTCGGCGGTGCAGATAGACTCTTAAGAAGCTACACCATCGTCTCTCGAGACGGACGGCTGCCAACGATAATAAAATACCATTTATATGAACTGCAAATAAATGCTCATACATAGAATATATATATTCTTTTTTTTTTCCCCAGAAACAAAAACCACAAATGACATGGGTGGAAATAGGATTGGGGATAAAGAAAGAAGAGAAGAGAATAAATGAACAAATGGGCAAATAAATAAATAGATAATAATTTGCCAACTAAGTATATGCTGTCCTCTGTAAAAATTAGTTCATAATAAGGTCAATATAATTATAGCAGAGGGTATAAATGAACTATGTTTCCATTTATTCAAATGGAAACAAGAAAAAACAAAATGTTAAAATAAAGAAGTATAATATATATATTAGGCGCTGTTATGGACTGAATTGTGTCCCCCTCTCAAAATACATACATTGAAGCCCTAATCCTCAATGTGACAATACTTGGAGCCAGGACCTTTAAAGAAGTAATTAAGGTTAAATAAAATTATATGAGTGGGACCCATACTATAACAAAATACCATAAGCTATGTGCCTTTCAACCAGATTAATTTATTTTCCACATTTTGGGAGGCTGGGAGATCCAAGATCAAGGTGCCAGTAGTTTTGGTATATAGCATGCTTTCTGGTTCATAGATGATGTCTTCTCACTATGTCCTCACAAGTTGGAAGGGACCAGAGAGCTCTCCGGGACCTTGCTTTTAAGGGCCCTCATACCATTTGTTGAGGGCTCTGCCTTCGTGACCTATCACTTCCCTAAAATCCTTCCACCTAATGCCATCATCTTAGAGGTTAGTACTTCAACATATGAATTTAGGTCCAGAAACAAACATTCACTTTGTAAAAAATATATATGGCTGTTGCCCTTATAAAAAGAGAGACACCAGGGATGCATGCACACAGAGGCAAATCCATGTGAGGATACAGTGAAGGTAAGGTGGCCATCTGCAAGCCAGGGGAGAGACTGGAGAACTTCAAGCTTCTAGAACTGTGAGAAAATAAAGTTCTATTGTTTAAGCTGCTAGATCAGCAGCTTAGTTTGCAGCCTTAGCAAACTAATATGCTCACCATCAATTTGTGATGTTTCATAGGAAGAAGGAAGCCCATTGCCTTCATGGCATGAGCTGCTATTTCCTGAGGACCCAGGAGACATGGTATTATAGTTTGAAGAAATGTCCCACATGCTGGTTCTTCAGAGTGGAGTCAGAGCACTAAGACTGACAGCCAGGGCTGGTGGGCACAGAATGTTTTTTGAATCAAGAAATTAAAATAAAAATCAGGACTTCCAGTCAAGGTGAAGGTGAAAGTAGACGTGCTTTGCCCCCTTGCGCAACTACAAAAAGAATTACAAATAAATTTCAAAACAAATAATACCCAGGACCATCAGAAAAGTGAGCTCTATGGAAGTACTACAACCGAGGATTTAAAGAAGCCACACTTATCCAGATGGGTAGGGGCACAGTCATGGAGACAGGCAGAGAGGCAAGGAGATGTGGTGTGGTGTAGAGAGGCAGCGGAGGCATAATGGGCACAGGTAATGTCACATTTACATGTGGTGGATAAAAATTGGGAGGGATACCTTGGGACTGAGTGATCTCAGTGCTAGGCCAGATTCCACAGCCCAGGGTCTCAGTGCTGGGAAGATAAATCCCCATAACTTCTTATTTTAAAACCAGTGGGGTTGTGGTGGCAGAAGAAACTGCTGGATTTTCAGGAAACTGCTTAAAGGACCTACGTGGTCTTTGAATGTACACAAACCCACCCACTCTGGGTTTCAATACCAGGGCAACATCTGGAAGGGTGTCAATTGCATATAGGGTGTGGGTGAAGTGACTGGAAATAAGGCGAGAGCCAGCCAAACCTCAAGAAGCCAGGAAGCAACACAGTCCCCTCGCCAAGCCCTTCCCCAACACAGAACCAGAAAGTGGTGAAGTGTGTTGCCCTTCTGTCGTTATTACCCCACACAATTTACAGGTGCCTTTTTGACAATAGGTCACATTACTAAGACAGGGAGTCAATGCAGCTCTACCCAATAAACAGAAACAAATACAGGGAGGCTGCCAAACTGAGGAGACAAAAAATATGGTCCAAATGAAAGAATAGAACAAAGCCCCAGAAAAAGAACTAAACAAAATGGAGATAGCCAACCTATCAGATGCTGAAATCAAAACACTGGTGATCAGGATGCTCAGAGAACTTGTTAAGTATGGCAACAACATGAAGGAAGAAATAAAGTTTACAATAAATAAATAAAGAAAGAAAAACCTACAGAGAACCAACAGTAAAGGGAAGGAAGCTGGGATTCAGATTAACAATTTGGACATAAGAAAGAAATAAACATTCAACCAGAACAGAAAAAGAAACAAGATTTAAAAAAAATGAGGATAGCATAAGAAGACTCTAAGACATTTCCAAATCTGCCAACATCTGAATCATAGGAATGCCAGAAGGAGAGCAGGAAGAGCAAGAAATTGAAAACTTATTTGAAAAAATAATTAAAGAAAACTTTCTTAATTTGGTTAAGGAAATAGACATACAAGTCTAGGAAGCACAGAGAGTCCCCAAAAGTTGGACCCAAAGAGGACTACACCAAGACACATCATAATTAAAATGCCAAAGTGAGAGAGACTCTGGGTCCCTTGGAATGGATGAAGAAACTACTCAGACACTCTCCATCTGAGGAAGGAAGGGAGGGGGTTTGCTCTAGTGGAAAATAGTCCTCATTTCTGTATGAGCCAGGGTTTTTGTCCACTTTCCACATGTGGAAGTACTTAAGGAAATTATGCAGCCCTTCCCCAAATGGTAGGGAATGAAAGGGAAATGCAGATCAATAGAGGGTTGAAACATCCAGGTATTTTACACAAGGTCAAAAGCATTTCCTCTTACTTAATTGTTCTGTTCTTCACATTTTAATGACAAGGATTTGAGGCTTTACAGAGAAAAACAGAGCAGGTTCCCTTTTCCTTAAAAGCCACTTTGTATTTCTATTTTATCTTTTAAATCACCTGGAGGGTGGGATTCAGAGCAGGCCTGGAAGACAACCTGCTGGCTAAGGGCCCAGCTGGGGGCGGCTCCGCACAGTGGTGAGAGTCTTTTAAACCAAACCTGTCTGCTTCCCACATCTCCCCATGCAGGTCTGTTCCCGACACCAAAGGTTAAAGATAAAGAGAGAATCTTAAAAGCAAATGGAGAAAAGCAGAGAGTTACCTACAAAGAAGTTCCCATAAGACTCTCAATTGATTTTTTAAAAGAAACTTTGCAGGCAAGAAGGGACTGACAAGAAGTATTAAAAGTGATGAAAAGCAAGGACCTACAACCTAGATTATTCTATCCAGAATGGAAAGACAGATAAAGTGCTTCCAGATAAGGTAAAGCTAAAGGAGTTTATCATCATCAAGCCATTATTACATGAAATGTTAAAGGGCTTTATTTAAGAGAAAGAAGAAGATCAAAGCTACAAACATTAAAAAGGCAACAAATGCACAATTATCAACAACTGAATCTAAAAAACAAACTAAGCAAACTACCAGAACAGGAACAGAATCATAGATATGGAGATTCTTTGGAGAGTTATCAGCTGGGAGGGGGAAGGAGAAGAATGGGGGTAAAAGGTGCAGAGATTAAGAAGCATAATTGGTAGGTACAAAATAGACAGGGAAATATTAAGAATAGTATAGGAAAGGGAGAAGCCAAAAAACGTATATGCATGACCCATGGACATGAACTAAGGCCTGGGGTGGGGAGACTGCTGGTGGAAAGTGGGTTATATGGAAGAGGCAAATGGGGAAATACTGGGACAACTGTAATAACATAATCAATAAAATATACTTAAAAAAGAAAAAATAAATTAAAATAAAAATCAACTATGCAATTATTGGTAACATCTATGTCCCAAAGCATCAGGATATCTTTCAAAAAGGCAATAGACTTTGAACATTCTTTTCAAAAGCACCATGATCTTTAATTATTTTTTCCTTGAAATTGGAGAGATAAAAGGGTTTGCATTTTCCTCATGATAAAAACTCTATATATTACTTGCATACTATACTTTTCACTGTCCATATTTTTGCACCTTTTTCACCTGTATTATATTTTTTGCTGTATTTCTCTTGGCACGTTACTGTGTCATGCACAACACATTCTTTCTGAATTATTATCAATAATTATCAATTATTTCCAATTTTCTTGTCACTAACCTTACAGTAACATCTTGCTGTTCCTGCCTAGGGCCCTTCCTGGACTGAATCCGCAAACTGAGCTTTGTTTATGTTTTATTCCCACTTTACAATGAAAGCCTTGTATCTGGCATCAAAACATGTATGAAAGTAGAAACTCCAAAATAGTTTTTCTCAGAATAATTATTCATCATTCTGTGCATAAACATAGTTTTCAGAATAAGTAAAGGAGATTGACCAACAGCTACAGATGATCACCAGCTTTAGAAGGTATAGATTCAAGTAGATCGGGCTTTGGCACACAGTGGTAAAGACAAACATTTGTGCCTCTAATTCCTCTCCTCTGCTTCCATATAAGACTTAGCTGGACTAATGTTCTCCCACCTAAAACTAAATGTCTTCACCTCTCTTGCAGCTAAAAAGGCGATGTAAATAATTTCTGAGCAGCTAGGCCATGCCCATAAAAATTAAAGTTCACATCATCCTATGTCCCCTTTCCCCTTCCAAGGCTGAAATGTAAATGTGGTTGTCTGTGGATGAGGGTGATATTTTAGGGATGGCAGAGCAACAGAATTAAAAGTACCCAAGCATCTTACATAGTAGAGATGGCAAGCCAACCCTGAAAGATCAATCCAGAATACCAGGTAAAAGAAAGAAGTAATGGCCGAGACTTCCAGCCAAGATGGAGGCGTAGATAGACATGCTGTATCTCCCTCCGGAACTAAGAATAAATACAACTACGTCAAACTAGAAACAACCATAAGTTCCAGAAAATCAAACTTCATGGAAGTCCAACAAACAAAGCTATAAAGAAGAAATACTCATCCAGACAGATAAAAGGAGCAGAGCTGGGGTGGAGAGGACACGGTGTGGTAGTGGCAGCAGCGGCGGCAGCAGCAGGCTGGCAGAAAGCACAGTTACACATTTTAAAATGTCAGGAGGGAAACCTGGGGAGCATTCCCAGCTCCTTACCAGACTGCACAGCTCACTGTTCCAACACTGGAGAAAATCAAGCCTCATTGCTTTTGACTGTGCAAACCAGTGGGAGTTGGGCAGAGGCAGAAACTGCCAGTCTCTCAGCGGAGTCTGCTTGTTTAAAGGGCCCTCACAGTCCTAGAACATCCGCAGACACATCCACTCTGGGAACAACAGCCAGGGCAACAGCTAGAGGGGCACCAGTCCCATACAGAAGTGGGAGAAGTGCCTGGAAAAGGAGGGAGTGCTGGGCAAGTGGAATTGTTCTTTTTCAGACCCCTCCCCCACATATAGCTCCACAACATGGTGAAACAGGTCACCCTATACTGATGAATCGCTAAGGCTCCGCCCCTTACAACATAACAGAAGTGACAGCTCTACCTAAGACACAAAGGTAAACACACACAGGAGACTTCCGGCCAAGATGGAGTCCTAGACTGACATGCTCCATCTCCTTCCACAACTAAGAAGGAATACAACTACCACAAAACCAAAATTAACCAGAAGTTCCAGAAAATAAATGGAAGTCCAATGTATGAAGTTATAAAGAAGTGGTGCTCATCCGGATGGGTGAGAAGGGTGAAGACAGGGCAGAGAGGTCAAGCTGTGCTGGTGGTGGCAACAGTGGTGATGGCGGCAGGATGGCGGTAAGCACAAACACCCATATTTAGGGGTAGGCAAGAAACACCTGGAGAGCACCTCTGGCTGCAGACTGGACCCATCAGCTCGTGACTCCAATGCCGGGGAAGGCAGACCCCCATTGCCTTGGACTGTGAGGGCTAGGGGGTTGGAGATAGAGGAGGAGGCTCCCAGTCTCTCAGCGAAGAGGGAGTGGCAGGAATCCATCTTGGACCACTGCCCCCACACAAAATGCCACAGAGTGGTGAGAAGGGTTGCCAGCTAGTGACAAGAGCATGGGGCTCCATCCCCGATAGCGTAGGAGGTGTGACAGCCCTGCCCAGGAAACAAAGGTAAACACAAAAGTGTCAGGATGGCAGAGTTCATGATAGAGATTTCAGTAATGCAGCTGATAAGATAGCAAATATCTAAAATAACAAAACAACAGATAGGAAATCTTTCTGAGGCACAGTTCAGAGCTTTGGTTATACAAATGCTTACAGACCTAACAGCAGATCTTAAACAAGATGGGGAAGAAATGAAGGCTAGTCCTGCCTAATTGAACAAAAACACATGCAAAACTAGTGGTGAGGGAAAGAAAATCAGGGATCAAATCAACAAATCGGAACATAGGGAAGGAACAAACAGTCAGCCAGTGCAGAAACAGGAAACAAAAAGTGAGGAAAATGAGGAGAGGTTCAGAAACCTATGGGACAGCTATAAGCAGGCCAACATTTGAATCATAGGGTTGCTAAAAGGTGAAGAAGAAGAACCAGAAATTGAAAAATTATGTGAAAAAAATAATGAAACAGAACTTCCCTAACTTCGGGAAGGAAATAGACCTACAGATCCAGGAAGCATAGAGAGTTCCAAAAAAACTGGACCCAAGGAGAACTACACCAAGACACATTATAATCAAAATGTCAAAAATTAATGATAAAGAGAGAATCTTAAAAGCAGCAAGAGAGAAGAAGAGAATTACATACAAAGAGGTCCCAATAAGACTATCAGCTGATTTCTCAAAAGAAACTCTGCAGGCAAGAAGGAACTGGCAAGAAATATTCAAAGTAATGCAAAGCAAAAACCTACAAGCCACAACTACTCTATCCAGTGAAGCTGTCCTTCAGAATAGAAGGGCAGAGAAAGTGCTTCCAGGACAAAGTAAAACTGAAGGAATTCATCAGATCCAAACCACTGTTATATGAAACGTTAAAGGGATTTGTTTAGAAGAAAGAGGATCAAAACTATGAACATTAAATTGAAAACTATATCACAACAACCAACAACAGAAGCTAGGGAATCGAATGAAGACAAACTAAGTAGGCAATGAGAGTGGGAAAAGAATTATAGGTATGGGGAACATTTTGGAGAGAGGTCAGTGGGGAGGGGAAGTGGGGAAAGGAAGGGATATGGTACAGGAATTAAGAAGCATAGTAGGAGACTTCCAAACAAGATAGACACTTAGACGGACATGCTCAGTCTTCCTACAACGAGAAAGAAATACAACTACCTCAAAACAAAAGATAACCAGAAATTCCAGAAAGCAAAACTACATGGAAGCCCAATGTATGAAGTTATAAAGCAGCGGTGCTCATCTGGATGGGTAAGAGGGGTGAAATTGGAATCGGAATGGAAAGGCCAGGCTGAGCTGTCCGTGGTAGCCTCTGGAATAGCAGCAGGACTGCGAGAAATGCCAGGGGAGCAATCCCAGCACTTGTCGAGCCCCAGCAGCTCACGACACCAACGTGGGAAAAGGCAGCCCCCCCATTGCATCGGACGGTGAGGCCCAGAGGGTGGGAGGACGGATCCCGGTCTCCTAGTGGAGAATAATGGCAGGAATCCATCTTGGACCCCTGCCCCCACACAAAGTGCCACAGCGCCTCAAAAAATGTCGGGATCACCACTGGTCACAGGGTAGTGATGAGTACACAGGGCTCGGCCCCCCCCACAGCCTGCCCAGGAAGCAAAGCAAAACACAAATATGTCAAAATGAAGGAGACAACAATTGAAATCCCGGTGACGGAGCTCACCAGCCAGCAGATGAAGAAACTGACAGATGAATAAATAAGAAACCTTTCAGAGGCTCACTTCAGAGCTATTGTTATAAGGTGGCTTACAGAATTAACAAAAAATTTGGAAAAGGACAGGGAAGGAAAGAAAGCCACTCATACTGAAAAAACGAAAACACATATGAGTCAGGTGGTGAGGAAATAAAACCCAGAGATTAAATCAACAAACCAAAACATAGAGAAGGAACAAACAGTCAACCAGTGCAGAAAGAAGAAACAAAAAGAAAAGAAAGTGAGGAGAGGATCAGAAACCTCTGGGACAGCTATAAAAGATCAAACATTCAAATTATAGGATTTCCAGAGGGCAAAGAAGAAGAACTAGAAATTGAAAAATTATGTGAAAAAATAATGAAGTAGAACTTCCTGAACTTGGGGAAGGAAATAGACTTACAGGTCCAGGAAGCACAGAGAGTTCCAGAAAAACTGGACCCAGGGAGAACCACTCTAAGACACATTATAATCAAATTGTCAAAAATTAAAGATAAAGAGAGAATCTTAAAAGCAGCAAGAGAGGAGAAAAGAATCATGTACAAATGGGTCCCAATTATACTATCAGCTGACTTCTCAAGGGAGATCCTGCAGGCAAGAAGGACTGGCAAGAAATATTCAAAGTAATGAAAATCAAAAACCTACAACCATGAATACTCTATACAGCAAAACTGTCATTCAGAATAGAAGGGCAGAGAAAGTGCTTCCAGGACAAAGTAAAACTTAAGTTCATTAGATTTAAACCACTATTAAATGAGATGTTAAAGGGACTCATTTAGAAGAAGGATCAAAACTATGAACATTAAAATGAAAACTCATCACAACAACCAACAACAGAAGCTAGGGAATCAAAACAAAGGCGAACTAAATAGGCAACGAGAGTGGAAAAAGAACTATAGGTATGGGGAACATATTGGGGGGAGGTCAGCAGGGGGGAATGGAGGGAGATGGTACAGAAATTAAGAAGCATAGTAGGAGGGAATGGAGTAGACAGGAAGAGGTTGAGAAGAACTATATGCACAACCAATAGACATGGACTAAAAGGAGGGGACAGCTGGAGGGAGGGGTGCCACCAGGTGGAGGGGAGCAGAGGGAAGGGAAATTGGGACAACCGTAACAGCATAATTAATAAAACATATTTTTAAAAAATTAAAATTAAAAAAAAAGAAGCAGCATAGTAGGAGGGAATGGAGTAGACAGGGAGATGTTGAGAAGAACTATATGCACAACCACTGGGCATGGACTAAGGATGCGGGGAAAAGAAGAGGGAGGGGGATCACTGAGTGAAGGGGATCAAAGGGAAAAGAAATTGGGACAACTGTAGCAGCATAATCAATAAAGCATACTGGAAAAAGTAAAGGAGAAGTACTTTTTTAAGCTCCTGTCTGTTTCAGTTTCCTTTTACAGAACTTAGTCTTTATTTTATCATGCACTATGTAACTTCTAAATTGGTGTTTTAAGATTTATTTGGAAGCAATGACATTATGAAATTGCACATGTAAGCACCGTTTCACACTTGAACAGCAATGAGTGATGTCAATGGACATAATTGAGCACTGAACTAAAACTCCAGTTTTATTCACGCTTTGCGCGAACCTTTGTTTTATATCAAAACTGTCTACTTTTTCATCCCTTATATTTGTAGTTCCTAATACACACAGAGGAGGTATTGAATAAATATCTGTTAAAATTAGAGAATTACAACTGATTGTGTATTTATTTTATTGGTTTGACTTTTTGAAAGCTCGGAGTTAAAATGTGCTGCCCACCATTTATAATTGTAGAAGACCTTATGATATGAAATGGCATGCACACAGACTTCCTTCTCAGTGCCTTAATGGCAAGCAAGGGTCTGGTATAATGTTGGGGTGTAAACATGGATTTGTCTTTTAAGGAACAGTCCTGGGAGGTTCATTTAAGCTATTAAAGTTTCGAGCTTGTCATCTGTAAAATCAGGATAACACCACGCACTTCATGCTTTTGCAATGAAATCACATAAAGGAACTTAAATATCACAAGAGTTCAGTGTTTGTTGGTTCTGTTAATTATTGTTATGTGTCAAGTAGCATGTATTTCCTCTCTGCTTTACAAGAGTAAACATAAGATAGTAAAAGTGAGGATATTTTCCTGTTTGAGATTCATTCTCTCCACAGTATCATCTTCTTTGTCATAGACTATTAAAGGCATTGAAACCTTCATGGAAGATGATGTGCCACAGGATCTTGTCTACATGATATGCATCTATCCCAGTTCCTTATTTGTTACCTTACGTTTTTTCTCTCTGCTTGAACATAGTCAGAGTTTCTTAATAGAGTAAATGGAGTTTGTTCATATGTGTTCTATAGAATCTTCCCTCTCACAACTTCATTACTTTTTCCCAAATTAAAAAAAATATATATTACATTTGAATAAATTCATGGTTTTGCATTAGCATGACTGTATATTATTCTATATATGTGATCTCCTAATTCCATTAAATTTAAGCTGTTTCATGAACTTCAGAAAAGTAATCTCCTCTGAAAATGTATTTCTCTAGCTCTTTAAAAATGAGCATAATGATAACTAATAGAATCTTCAATCTTGTTCTTGATTGTGATGGTAACAGAGGAAGGTGTTTGTGATTCTAGAACTACTACTTCTCATAACAAGAAGCAGAATAGAGTTTAACCTTATTTACAAAAATATAAATTATAAAATGATGAAGACAAATGAATAAAATGACCACATCTATTCTACCTGAACATAATTAAAGTTCAGTTTCACAATAACCTCTGGAAAATGTAATCCTTTACGTTACCATAGTTTCTCACTTCAATTTTCTCTGCTCCTTGCTTTTCTTCCCTTAATTATCTGCATTATGATTGCAACACACTTGAACACTCCAGTAATCTGGACCAATATTTCTGTCTGTTTCATTTTGCTTAAATCCATCTACAGACTGTTGCAGGCCAGCAGAGTCACGTAAGCACTGTCACATGCTTTTCTGTTGCTAAGGGTAACACTACAGATGGCAAAAACTGGCTATTGTACGTCACATGTTACACACACAAACACATGATGGTTTGAAACAGCTTAAACTATTCAAGGGCGCTTTGCCTCTAAGTGTTACAATTTTATATGCCATGTGCTTACATGACCTTTAAAGTACTGTGCTGAATCCAGCTAAATAAAATAATTTTCTTCGTTATTATATGAAATAAATTAATTGCTTTTATGAGAAGGCTAACTCTCATTTCAAAAACATTAAAAATATAAAAATACATAAAATAAAAGGTCATGTATAAAAATACATGGTCAAGTTTATATTACATTTGAATTTCTAATTTCTATATCTCTGTATAGTCCTTTGTACAGGCTGTCTTTGTCCTAATTTTATTTCAAGTAAATGTGTTTCAAACTTGGGGATCCCACACATCATTTTAAAAATGCTATGTAAGATCTAGAAATAGTTATATATGAAAATATGAATATAATTAAGTAGATTAATTTATGATATAAATATATAAAAATACAAATAATGTAAAATTTTTTAGAGTTATTAAAAACATTTTTTTTTACAGACAAGTGATTCTCAGTGCTTGGCTTTGTTTATATTTTCTTCTTTCTGAACAGCTGTCAATCTTTTTAGTGAACAAAATTGAACAGATCATCCTGGAAAAATCTGAATGTGATTTTTCTGCCATGAAAGCTGAGTCTCAGGTAGTCTCTATGAACAAAGAGAATTGAAAAGCTGAAGTAATTATTTGTCTAATTAAAGTGAGAGTGATGGAGTGCATTACCTAATCTAACTCATTGAGGTTACTTGGTTTTCACGGTGCTATTGCAGATATGAATTAATAATACTATTAAAAATAGAATAATCTGAAACTTCAAAACATGTGGGGGCAAAAAATGATTTTGAATTTTGAGTAACACTTATCTATATCTATATTTACTCTGTGACTCCATTCTTTTCTGGTGAAGTTGAAAGATGGGTTTAATGCAGAAGCTGGTATCTGAATTCTTCTCATCCCACTGGTGGCAATATGATATTGGACCTCAGTTAACCTTGCTGAGTCTCAATTTCCTTGTATGTAAAACAATAAAAACAATAATACATGGGTTTGAAATATTTATATGTAAATATATTTTAAAATCATATACTTTTATATAAATATGTGTTATTGTTAAGTACCAGTTAACTGTTTTAAGAATTTACCAGAGATAGTGCCCTTTCAGAAAAATATGAGATCATATCAAAATGAAAAAAAAGAAACAAAAATAAACAAACGAGGAATTAACAACATTAACTAAGTTTTAAAATAAAAATATTGCCTAATAGCAGTATTTGAAATATTATCTAAATGTGTATATTTACTTGGTTTCTACATATAATTGAAGGACTTATATCAAAATATACCAAAAAAGGGCATTTAAAATAAGGGTAGAATACATTTTTAATTAATTATTTATTTATGAGGAATAATAATGTCATTCGAAATTGTCTTAGAGATATGCTTTTATTTTACTTTGTTTGCCCATGTACTATTTTCCATTAGAGTACTTTACTAAAGTTAAAAAAATTGAACTATTTAATGACATCCATTTTACTAATCAGTATGGGTTTGTTTCAGCTAATTAAATTACAAGTAATGGGGAAATAGATATGTATTTAAATAATCAATTTAGTTTGCAGGCATAAAATCATATAATGTTCTCAGGAGATCATTGTGGGAGACCGGTATGTATGGTACAGAGGGCTGTAGCCACTGTGTGAAGCTAGGACTGAAACACACCCATAAGCCTTAACCGGCTGGCAAATGTGCCCCACATACCATACTGCTGGTCCCACACTCTGAGGGGATTTAGCAGTAAAATAGAAATGCAATGTACTCTATGAAGCTAATGAAGGCTGCTTGCTCTGTGTAGCCCCAAAATCTTATCAGTAGGATATGAAAACAAAATGTTTAAGTAAAAAGAGACATCTGGATTTCTATGATATGCCTTGGCACCTCACAGTCTTGCTACCTGCCTCCCTATGCTGATTTATGCTTCCCTTTGTTATTACTCCCAACCATTTGGTGGAGGTCTGCATGCTTACCCTGTGCATTTCTGCATGTAACAAACTCAATAAAAACCCTCACTGAGAAAAGAGTGATTAGTGATCTCCTCTGAGAGACACGCACTCTTCTCTCTCTTCAGACAATTCATTTCTGAGTCAGTTCTTTCATTCACACTGAGGGAGCTGCGGGGCATGGAACCTCTCAGATCATCCAGCCCTGTCACATGCTGCACATATTATCAATCACATGTTATAAATAACACAATCTAAATAAGATTGTAAAGTATCTTGCTTCAAGATAAAACCTTTGATATAAGGAATAGAATTAAAGTTTGTATTTGTCAATGAATCACTGATTTACATTTTAGGATTGTTTTCCCTTAAAAATAATTTAGATAATTCTAACTTGCTTCTCTTATTTAGCTTCTTTGTTATTTTAAGTAATGTATTCATAATTCCTCTGAACTTCACTGTGTTTTCCTTAAGTGCTCTTGATTCTCTCGAAGGATATGAAATGCAGATTTTAGTTGGGGATGTTAGTTTAGTTTATCTAAACTTAGTGTAAACTGTGGCAGTTCAAAGATCTTAACACATTCTCTTCTTTGGGAATTACTTTTTAGAGATTGTTGCTTCTGCCAGTGACCCTCTGTCTTTTGCCTTCTGTGCCATCTTGGGTTAACTTAGATTTGAATCTAAGTCCCTTCAATAGTTTGCACAAGTAGTCCACTTGGACTTCATGGGCTTTAGTGCACTCATCTGGAGATTTTGGAGGAAACATTTTGAGGGCTGGCTCAGCTTAGTATGTCCCCCCTTTGTTACAGAAACAGGGGAGTCCAAAAACAAACCCCAGAGTTTGCGGCTGGGAGATAGGAAAAAGGAAGCAGCTTTCAGGATGCCCTTGCATGCCTGGGACTAGTGGCTGGAAACATTGTTGCACAAAGATCCGCTTTACTTCCTATGCTCAGGAGGATGGGAGGGATCTTGGACTGTGGGATGGTATGGAAGAAGCCTACAGAGCCTACGTAGGGTTCTGTGAATGGTCAGAACTGTTTGCAACACCCACTGCATGAGAGGACGCAGTCAGAGAGATAGATAAGCAGCTGCGGACATTTTAGGTCTGGCTCTCTCACTCTGGCTCTGGCTCTTGTGTGCTCTCTCCATGTGGCTTGGAGAAGGGGTCTCCAGGCTGCTTTAAGAAGAGGCTCTCACCATGCAGTTTTGAGAAGGAGAGGAGATCCGTGCAGATTACAGGAAGAAGGCAGTTTACAAGGAGGCTGAGAATCAAGGCGGTTCTGCATTGAGAGCTGGAGGGCACCACAGCACAGAAAGAACCTCCCCAATCACAATTAAGTGATTGGCAGCTACTGGTAAAACTGAACTGTGTCTAGGAAGTAGGGAAATGGTGTTTCTGATTTTCCTAAGACTGGCCAGGTCTGGGGTGGGGAGGCAGAACTATGTGTAAATAAACAACTTTTTTTTTCCACCAAACTCTGCTATTGAGAGTTATAATTCTGGCGGCGGGCAATCGGGCCCCTAACTAAACAGCCCGTGGGTTCTGTTTCAATCGGAGCAGCCCAGGGGTTCTGTTACACCTTCACCACATGCATTTTTTTTCCCTCTGGGCTCCTAGCTTGGCCCCTAAACTTCCTTTCTAGAATGCTTAACACTTCTTCCATTCTGAATAGAAATCCCTTTGGCCCCTAAACTCAAATTTGCATTCTTAAACCCACCAAGGAACTCAAAGATTGGGACCAAGGGTATATATGACTATATTCTTTCAAAAGAAGTATTTACATGGCATCCATATATAATTTTTGTTTTTTTAAGGATTTTATTTATTTACTTTTAGAGAGAGGAAAAGGGATGGAGAAAGAGGAGAGAAACATCAATGTGTGAGAGATACATTGATCTATTGTCTCTTGCATGCCCCCAACTGGGGACCCAGCTGCAATCCAGGGATGTGTCCTGACTGGGAATCAAACCGGTGACCTTTGACTTCAGAGGTTGGTGCTCAATAGACTGTGCCACATCAGCCAGACTGTGTCCATATTTTTAAACAGAAGGGAAGAAAGGAAGAAAGGAATGGTTATGGGTTGCATATATAAAGAAAATAAAATTATCAGCAATGTCTCCCAGATTCCACCAGGAGAGATTCATATGAGCTAGAGAAACCAGGTAAGGTTTATATCAAGTATGGCTCACAAGGAAAGATAAATTTTAGATGGAAAATAAAGAAAGGAGCTGTTAAGGAAGGATATCTTTACACACACTTGGTAAGTGTGAAAACATTGGTAATAAGGATGGTGATACTTATTGACAGGCTTAGACAGAGAATTAGAATTCCTGATTTTAAAGTGATGATTTTGTATGGGAATGAAGAACCATTTACAGTTTGGACAAATAAATGTCATATTAGCTATATTCCTCTTGAAATGGGAACACAGAATATATTAGAATTGGGAGAAGCTGGAGATAAACATACTGACTGCAAAACTATGGCTAAACAAATAAGCAAAGTACAAAGTCTCCAATATAAAAATTGACTAAGGCATGAGTTGGTAAAACAGGAGAAACTCAAAAGTTAAAATTTTTAGACTTCAGGTCAAGATGGAGGCATAGAATGACATGCTCTGTCTCCCTCCACAAATAAGAAGGACTACAACTACTGCAAAACCAAAAATAATAAGAAGTTCCAGAAAATAAAGCTACGTGGAAGTCCAGCGTATGAAGTCATAAACAAGTGGTGCTTGTCCGAATGGGTAGGAAGGGCGAAACCATGGCTGAGAAAGATCGAACTGTACTGGAGTCAGCAGCCATAGCAGCGAACAGCAGAACACGGAAGCAGACACCCAGATTTGGGGGGAGGAGAGAAACACCTGGGAGACGGCCCTTGTTGCAGACCAGACCCGTCGGCTCATAATTCCAACACCAGGGAAGGCAGACCCCATTGTCTCAGACTGTGGGGATGGGGAAGGCTCCCGGTTCCTCAGTGGAGAGTAACAGCAGGAATCCATCTTGGACTCTCGCCCCCATGCAAAGTGCCACAGTGTGGTGAGAAAGGTCCCCAGGTTGTAACGAGCACATAGGGCTCCGCCCAATATAGCGTAGGAGGTGTGACAGTGCCCTACCCAAGAAGGAAAGATAAGCAAAATGGCAGAATTAATGATTGTAATACCAATCACACAGCTAACAAAAAAAACAAATAAAGACCTTGATTGATGAACAAATAGTGAATCTTTCTGAGGCTCAGTTCAGAACTATAGTCATAAGGCATCTTACAGATCTAACAGTGGGGCTAAATCAAAATGGGGAAAGAATGAAGGCTAGCCCTGCTGAAATGAACAAAAATGCATACAAGACAAGTGGTGAGGAAGGGAAAGCCATGGATCAAATCAACAAATCAGAACACAGGGAGGGAACAAACAGTCAACCAGTGCAGAAAGAGAAAACAAAAAGGGAGGAATATGAGGAGAGGTTCAGAAACCTATGGGACAGCTATAAGTGAATGAACATTCAAATTATAGGATTGCCAAAGGGTGAAGAAGAAGAACTAGAAATTGAAAAATTATGTGAAAAAATAATGAAGTAGTACTTCCTGAACTTGGGGAAGGACATGAACTTACAGGTCCAGGAAGCACAGAGAGTTCCAGATAGGCTAAACCCAGGGAGGACCACACCAAGACACATTATCATCAAAATGTCAAAAATTAATGATAAAGAGAGAATCTTAAAAGCAGCAAGAGAGAAGAGAAGAATTATGTACAAAGGGGTCCTAATTAGACTATCAGAGGATTTCTCAAAGGAGACTTTACAGACAAGAAGGGACTGGCAAGAAATATTCAAAGTAATGAAAATCAAAAACCTACAGCCACGATTACTCTATCCAGCGAAGCTGTCATTCAGGATAATAGGGCAGAGAAAGTGTTTCCAGGACAAAGTAAAACTGAAGGAATTCATTAGATCCAAACCACTGTTATATGAGATGTTAAAGGGACTTGTTTAGAAGAAGGAGGATCAAAACTATGAACATTAAAATGAAAACTGTATCACAACAACCAACAGCAGAAGCTAGGGAATTGAAACAAAGGCAAACTAAGTAGGCAATGAAAGGGGAAAAAAAATTATAACTACGGGGAACATAATGGGGGGAGGTCAACGCGGAGGGGGGAGGGAAAAGGGAGGGAGACGATGCAGGAATTAAGAAGCATAGTAGGAGGAAGTGGAGTAGGCAGAAAGATGTTGAAAGAACTATATGCGCAGCCAATGGATATGGACTAAAAGGGGGGGACAACTGGAGGAAGGCGGGGAGCAGAGGGAAAAGAAATTGGGACAACTGTAACAGCATAATCAATAAAATAATATTTAAAAAAAATTTAGCTGTAGTTGATAAGCTAAAGTGATTGATGTATGTGGAAAGCTATTATTCCAAGACCTAGAATGCATAACTTGGGTGACTCCAGGAGGTCAACAAGCAAGTGAACCTTTCTACCCCAGGGGTCTGTAAGCCATCTGTGGAGATGATATCTGAGCCATTGTGTTCCAGAGAGGGAATGAAAGAATTGTTGATAAGCAGAAATACTAGGAAAATGCCAGACTGTAACTCTTATCTGGTTAACCTTTTATCGAAACCCCTTACCTACCCTTTTCCTCTTATAAAAAGGCCTGCTTGAAATGAGATGATAAAATGGATTTTAGGGTACATAACCTACCATCTTCTCAGATCATCAGCATCTGAATAAAGAGCACATAAAGATTCAATCCTTGTCTCTATTTATTGGTTCTGGTAGTGACAGCACAAATGCCAACTCTTCCAGTTTCAGTAACTCACACACAAAATATCATAAATGACCAGTCAACTTATGAAAAAAAATGCTTAACTTTATCAGTAATTACCATATATAGCATTGAGAATTAAAATATTATTTTAAGCTATAATATTAAGAACTATTTTAAAAATTATAACGTTAATTTATTTTAAAGGATGACAAAACAGATACTGCTGGAAGTAGTTTTGGAAAGAACATTGGCAAGATAATTATTAAAGTTTTGATAATTCATACCATTCAACTATTTCCACCTCTTGTCATTTGTCCTAGGAAATAATCAGAAATTCACATATATCCATATCAGTGTTATTTATAATAAAAATAAATCATTAATAAAATTAATACGCAAATGTGGTGATTAAATACCTAAATTTTGATGTATTTGTGAGAAAATAATATATAATTAAAAATCATGTTTTCAAAGGAAAGTGAGATGCCACTAAAAGCGTATATAAAAAATATGAATAGTTGTTTTTAACTAGCTCATAGAAATATCAAAAATTATTTTAAAAAATAATTTTAAAATTTTCTATTATCTTATTTTTTTAATAGTTGAAGAAAGAGCAATAAATTCTGCTTATAAAAGCTATTGCAATAGTTCAGTGCAGTATTATTGAACTAGGCTGGTAGCAACAAGACTACAGAAAGAGAGACATGAGAAACTTTTTTGAGTAAAAAGCTAACAAAATTCGGTAGCTTACTACATTAGATTTAGAGAAGAATGGGTCAGATTTAGCATCTGGATGAAGAGAAAAATAGTAGAGCTATGAATACAAAAGGAAAGTTACATGACTCTTTGGGGAAGAAGATGAAAAGTTCAGTGCTGGAAATGTTTGAAGAAAAATATTCATTATTCTATAGGAGAAATAAGACTAGAGCTTAGTGAAAATGTCAGGTCAGAAAATTCACAGAAGAAAAGAAGACAGAGAAAGAAAACAAGATAACTGGACCTAAGGTCCTAATAGTTCAAAGTTTGCTTTTTGCATTTTCAGTAACAGAGTTAATAGGATTTTTATTTAAAGTCAGTAACTAGAAGGTTAATGTTTTTTGACAGCTACATGTACACTCACTGGATGAGATTATAAAGCTATTTTATGTTAGTCTGGGCTTTGTGGATTTAGTGAGGAGACATGCTAGATATAATTTACATTACGAAGGTATTAGAGACAAGTCTTGTGATGTTGCTGGCTTACACTTCAGAAAAAAAAAGAGAGAATTTGATATTTTTAAAAAATTTCTTCATTGTGCTTCTTAATGGTTGCTTATTCAACTAGTTTGATTTTGATTAACTTATTTTAGAAACTAATATCTTATGACTGTACTTTACATCAAAGATATAAAGAATGTTAATTGGAGATAATTTGCTAACTACTGGATCAATGTAAGAAGGACTATAAAACCTACTCCTCAAATTTCCTTTCATAATAATTCATTAATCTTCATTGAAATAATTTTCAAGCAAGTATATGTAAAAATATCCAAGCTGTGTTAGGGATTTTGAAGAAAAATTATTTTGTTTAAATTTTTTTCCAGTGTAAATAGCATATCATTTATTAGCAGAATAGTTAAAAATAAAGACCTTTCTTCCTCCATTTTTATTGGAGACTGATAATGAGTTGCTCAATAAATTGAGTGAATGAATGTATGTTTTATCATCTCCATTATCTCAATAAAAGGTACATAACAAAGTTGTGAGATTTTTTGTTTAAATTTTTACAATTTGAAAGGCATGATAACAAAAGATCATATTCCCACCTCAAAATTCTAGGCTCTTGTCCTGAAATTTTATTTTTAAACTCATCACGCTTAAATAAAATATTTTTATAGTAAATAAATAGGTACCTGCCACCTAGATTCTACGATTTTACTATACTTACTGATAAGATAATTGTCAATCCATCCCACTATTCATTTATCATTTCATCTTAATTTATGATGCTTTTACAAATAACTCTTCTACATCAATACATTCCTCCAATGGTTAAGCATGCATAGCATTACCTAGAATTTAATATTTTACAGAATTACTTTTTCACTTGACATAAGATTTACATACAATGAAATGCAAAAGCATTAAGTGTATACTCAGTACGTTTAGGTAGTATTCATAGGACATAGGCTTGTGCAACCTGATTCCTATCAAGATCCAGAAGAGTACTGTAACCCCAGAAATTTCCTTTAGGCTCCTTCTCAGTCAATTCTTGTTCCCACCACCCCAGAAACAGCCACTATTTTTTTTTTTCATGGATTGCTTTTCCTGTTCTCTTATTTTATATAGAAGAAACAACATTGACTCTTTTGTGTAAGATTTCTTTCACACAGAACTATGTGTTTGAGATTCCATGTTGTTGCATTCCTTTTTGTTGCTGAGTTGCATTCCATTGCATCAATAAGCACAGTTTATTTATCCTTTCTCCTATTAGTGGGTATCTAGGTTGTTTCTAGTTTTGAGCCATTATAAATAAGCAGCTATGAACATTCTTGTTTTTCATTTTTGTATGTATGCATGTGTGAACATATGTTTTCATTTCTCCTGAATGAATTCTGGGCCACAGGGTAGGTAGATGTATGCATAATTTTATAAATATTGCCAGGCATTTTTCAAAGTGGTTGTACCACTTTCCACTTCCACCAATAATGTATGAGAGCTCAGCTTGCTCTTAATCCTCACCCACATTTGATACAGTCAGTTTGTGTAATGTTAGGTAGACATTCTGGTAGATGTTGACTTTTAAAATCACCAAAACAGTGTTACATTTCAGTTAAAAGGAATTCCAAAACACATGTAACCTAAACAAACAAATATTGTTTTTCCTCTTTCTTTAGGTCTCCATCTGCAGAATATCACAGCAGTATTAAAGATGCCTTCCTCTGAGAATCACAAAGAAGCATAGGATAAGAAGCTCTAGGTAAGGCTTCCCTTCCTTAGCTTCTAGACTCCATCAGGAGCAAGAGAGAGCCCCAAAGATCTGTGTGCTCTAAGTAGGACCATCTTTGTTTGGTCTCAACATCATCTGTGTCCAACAAAACAGGAGGACCCCAGAACTATGCAACCTTCTGGTGAAAGCATCCTTCTTCCCTTTCCCGAACACTATTCACAGCCTCACCTCTACTCTTTGCCTGGAGATGATCAAAAATTATTTTATTATGTGTAAAACATGGGATTACTTCTGTCACAAGTTGGTTAGGATGTTGTTCCACTGCTCTCCTGAGCTCACGTCCCCATGTGGCAGTGGGGCAATTCTAAGACATAGCACATATTTTCTTTGTTGGTTGGGTCCTGTCCCTAGTATCTGGCCTCCATGATGGCAGAGATAATCTCTCAGTGTTTGTTTACTGCCATACCCTCAGAGGCCTAGGCTTTTCTACACTTAGTACATGCTCATGTGTACTTATTGAATGAATAAATTTCTTTTGTCAAAGAAGCTTTATGTCCTGGAATGAAAAAAAAGTACCTTTGAATCTTACATATAAATGAGAAAAACTAAACATGCAAGTTATTAAGAAACCTACCTTAGATCACACAAGTTACTCAGCAGCAGTACTGACCCTCTGGCTAACTGAATCTTAGTTTCAAAGTCAGTGTCTGTAGAAATTCACCCTCCTACTTCATGTAGAGCTAACTCTTCTAACATGTTTCATATTCCAGCTTTTAATGGAAATTTCCAGGGATAATGATAATGTCAAAATGTTAAAACAAGATTTTTCTTGTCTTGACTTCCAGTCCACTCTGTTCAGTGTCCTATACTAGTTACTACCTTATTTAATCAGCTCAATAAACTTAATAAATAGGCATTATTAATACCACTCAGGTTAATACAGAAGAGGAAACAGAACCTGGGAAGGTTAATTAAGTTAGAACTTGAAGCTGGGAAATTCAGCTCCAGTCTGTGCTTTTAACTATTATACTATTCTCTACCCAGATACCAAAGACAGCTGTGTTGAAGAACTTCAAAAGGGATGTAACTAAAAACCATTTGTATGAATCTTTTTTTAAGTATATTTTATTGATTCCTACAGGAGTCTCAATTTTTTCCCCTTTGTTCCCCTCTGCCCAGTACCTCCCTTCTCTCCAGCAATTCCACCCCTCTTTGTTCATGTCCATGGATCGTGCGTATAAATTCTTTGGCTTCACCCTTTCCTATACTATTCTTAACTTCCCCCCTGTCTATTTTGTAACAACTGATTATGCTTCTTTATGCCTACAACATTTCCACATTCTCCCCCTTTTCCCTCCCAGCTGATAACCCTCCAAATTATCCCCATATCTATGATTCCATTTCTACTCTGGTTTGCTTAGTTGGATTTTGTTCTTATTTTTTAGATTCAGTCGTTGATAGTTGTGAATTTGTTGTCATTTTAGTGTTCATAATTTTGATCTTTTTTTTCTTAAGTAAGTCCCTTTGATATTTTATATAATAATGGCTTGGTGATGATGAGCTCCTTTAGCTTCACCTTGTCTGGGAAACACTTTCTCTGCCCTTCCATTCTAAATGATAGCTCTGCTGGATAGAGTGATCTTGGTTGTAGGTTTTTGCTTTTTTCATCACATTGAATACTTCTTGCCAGTCCCTTCTTGCCTGTAAAGTTTCTTTTGAGAAACCTGCTGACAGTCTTACAGGCACCCCTTTGTAGGTAACTCTCTGCCTTTCTCTTTCTGCTTTAAAGATTATCTCTTTATCTTTCACCTTTGGCATTTTAATTATGATGTGTCTTGGTGTGGTCCTCCACAGGTCTAGCTTTTTCGGGACTCTCTGTGCTTCCTGGACTTGTATGTCTATTTCTTTCACCAAATTTGGGAAGTTTTCCTTATTATTTTTTTCACACAGGCTTTCAATTTCTCACTCTTCCTCTTCTCTTTCTGGCACCCCTATCATTCGGATGTTGGTATATTTAAAGTTGTCCCAGAGATTTCCAAGCCTCTCCTCATTTTTTTCAATTCCTGTTTCCTTATTCTGTACTGGTTGACTGTTTTTTTCTTTCTTATGTTTCAGATCATTGATTTGAACCCTGGTTTCCTTCTCTTCACCATTCGTTTTGTGTGGATTATCCTTTGTTTCATTTAGTGTAGCCCTCACTTCTTGTCTTATGCATTTGCCATACTTAAGTATATCTGTCAAGCCTATGAACATCTTTATTACCAGTGTTTTGAACTCTACGTCTGTTAGGTTTGCTATCTCCTTGTCGCTTAGTTCTTCCACTGGAACCTTGATTCATTCCTTCTTTTGGGTCATATCTGTCTGTCTCCTGTGTTTGTTTGCCTCTGTGTCTTAGGTAGAGCTTTCAGACCTGTTACATTGGAGGGGGTGGAGCCTTAGGTATTCATCAGTAGGGGTGACTCATTTCACCAGAGCGTAGCACTGTGTGGGGGCGAGGAGTCTGAGGGGGAACAATGTCACTTGCTCAGCACTCGCCTCTTTTCCAGGCACTTCTCCTACTTACTGTATTGCACTGGCACCACTCTAGCTGTCGCCCTGGCTGTCATTCCCAGAGTGGGTGGGTCTTCAAACATTCCAGGACCTTGGGAGCCCTTTAAACAAGTGGACTCTACTGAGGAGCTCGCAGTTTTTTCCTCAACCCCAACCCCCAGTGGTTTGCACAGTCAGAAGCAATGAGGCTTTATTGTCCCTAGTGCTGGAACTGTGAGCTGTGTGGTCTGATCTTTTACTGGGAGTACTCCCCAAGTGTCCCTCTCAACTTTAAAATGTTTGACTGTGCTTTCCGCCAGCCTGACGCTGCTGCCACCACACCATGTCCTCTTCGCCCCTCCTACCTATCCAGATGAGTATTTCTCTTTTATATCTTTGTTTGTTGGACTTCCATGCAGCTTGATTTTCTGGAACTTCTCGTTGTCTCTAGTTTTGAGGTAGTTGTATTCCTTTTTAGTTGTGGATGGAGACACAGCATTGTCTCTCTAGACATCCATCTTAGCTGGAAGTCTCCAGTTGTATGAATCTTAAACACCCTTCCTCACCTGGGCACATAAATATAAAAGAATGAAGGGACTAGATATTGACTAGAAACTTACCCAGAGGAGTAGGGTGGGATATTACCTCTTCCTCTCAAGTCAGGACAGAGAGAAACTTCAGTGGGTGGCTCAGAAAACTTGATATCTGTCCTCTAAGATTAAGAAGTATAGTGGATTTATTCCAGACTCTCAGGTGTGAATCTAAATGGCAGATGTGGGCTGGGCAGTGGCTCCAAATGTTAGAGTAAAAGGATTTTGCCATCGAGTAAGGATCAACTTTTCCTCTCACTACTTATATGAACAAAGGATGTGTGAGTGTTTCTTAAGGGCCATGTGTAGGCTGCATGTAAAAGAGATAACCTTAGGCCTTAGCCAAAAGATAGTTTTAGAGCAGCAAAAGAACCTCAGCATTAAGCGGTAGATATTACTATATTTTAGGGGTTGCCAGATTAAGCAGGAAGCTAAAGGGGAGAAGAAAGAAGCATTTGCTCAGATTGAGAGAACAGTATGTGAACAAGGGAGCCTCTAAAGCAGTGGTTCTCAACCTTCCTAATGCCGCAACCCTTTAATACAATTCCTCATGCTGTGGTGACCCCCAACCATGAAATTATTTTTGTTGCTACTTCATAACTGTAATTTTGCTACTATTATAATTTGTAATGTAAATATCTGATATGCAGAATGTATTTTCAGTGTTACAAATTGAACATAATTAAAGCACAGTGATTAATCAAAAAACAATATGTAATTATATATGTGTTTTCCGATGGTCTTAGGCGACCCCTGTGAAAGGGTTTTTTGACCCCCAAAGCTAATAAGGAAGATGGTTTTCAGCTGTCAATACCTGGTATGTGCTTTAAGAATGAAGACAGGATATAAAAATACCAGCCAAGTAAGACCTGACTTTCCTCTCTCACCCTCTTGCTTTTGTCTGTTCCAACTCTGAGGAATCAAAGCAGTAATTAAAGAGTTGGAAGCCTACAACAAAAGGAGATTGGATATAACCTTAAATGAATCGACAGCTTTGATCAGCACACAAGACCAAAAGTTCTAAATTTTAATTACCTAAGAGTAAGGTGCACTGCCCACATTTTCACCTAGAGGCAAGAAAGAACCCCACAGAGGCAAAACCAAATATGCTGTCCGATTACATTAATGACACTCCCTTGTTCAATTTACTAGTTGTAGGAAGGACCTCCAATATTCAGGGATTACCAAGGTCATGATCCAGTCCTTTGTCCTCATCATGTGGTGGAGCTGTATCACAGCACGGAGGTTTCAGAGCAGATTCAGGTTTTGCTTACCTTTCTGCAATAAGTATTTAAGCTTTCTATTTTCTTCTATGATTCAAAGAGGGGATAATGCTCAGGCGTATGTGGACTGGCACCTTATTTCTAAAGTACTTTTTGGATTATGTATTCTTTGTGGTTAGGTTTTTTGTTTGTTTGTTTTTAAAGTAAAGCAGTTGTCAGCCTGTGCTTTAAGGAATTTTTCTCTATACAAATATTTGCTATCTTTAGAAAATAGAGGTAAAATTTATTACTGATGATTAGATATTAGATAATAAACATGATTTATTTCAAAATGTGTTTTATTTTATTTTTAAGTATATTTTATTATGTTGTTACTACAGTCCCAATTTTTCTCCCTTTGCTCCCCTCTGCCCAGTACCCCCCTTCCCTCCAGTAATTCCGGCCCCCTTAGTCCATGTCCATGGGTCGTGCATAAGTTCTTTGGTTTCACCCTTTCCTCTATTATTCTTAACATTCCTCTGTCTATTTTGTACCAACCAATTATGCTTTTTAGTCCCTGCACCATTTCCCCATTTATCCCCCTCCCCGCTCCCAGCTGATAACCCTCCAAATGATCCCCAGACCTATGATTCTGTTCCTATTCTGGTTTGCTTAGTTGGATTTTTTTTTTTTTTTTTTTTACTTTTTAGATTCAGTTGTTGATAGTTGTGAGTTTGTTGTCATCTTAATGTTCATAGTTTTGATCTTCTTTTTTTAAGTAAGTCCCTTTGACATTTCATATAATAATGCTTGGTGATGGTGAACTCCCTTAGCTTCACCTTGTCTGGGAAGCATTTCACCTGCCCTTCCATTCCAAAGGATAGCTTTGCTGGATAGAGTAATCCTGGTTTTAGGTTGCCTTTCATCACATTGAATACTGCTTGCCAGTCCATTCCTGCCTGCAAAGTGTCCTCTAAGAAATCAACTGATAGTCCTATAGGCAACTCTCTGCCTCTCTCTTATTGCCCCAAGGACTCTGTCTTTATCTTTCACCTTTGGCATCTCAGTCATGATGTGTCCTGGTGTGGTCCCCTCACCTGGGACCCTGCATGCTTCCTGGACCTGTATGCCCATCTCCTTCACAAAATTTGGGAAGTTTCCCTCATTTTTTTCAATTCTTGTTTCCTCATTCTGCACTGGTTGACTGTGTCTTTCTTCTTTATGTTCCAAATCATTGATTTGAACCCCAGTTTCCCTCCCTTCACTATTGGTTTGGTGTGGATTTTCTTTTATTTCACTTAGCATAACCTTCACTTCTCCTCTTATGCATTTGCCATATTTAAGCATATCTGTCAAGCCTGTAAGCATCTTTATCACCAATGTTTGGAATTCTTCATCTGTTAGGTTGTCTATCTTATCTGTTAGGTTGGCCATCTCCTTGTCGCTTAGTTCTCCCCACTGGAACCTTGATCCGTTTCCCCTTTTGGGCCATACTTCTTTCTCTGTCTCCTCATTCTGATAGGCTCTTATGTTTGTTTGCCTCTGTGTCTTAGGTAGAGCTGTCGCTCCTGTTATGTTGTAAGGGGTGGAACTTTAGGGACTCGTCAGTACAGGGTGACCTGTTTCACCACATTGTGGCGCTGTATGTGGGGAAGGGATCCGAGAAAAAACAATGCCTCCTTCCCAGCACTCGCTCCTTTTCCAGGCACCTCTCCCACTTCTGCACTGGACTGGCGCCCTTCTAGCTGCTGCCCTGGTTGTTGTTCCCAGAGTGGGTGGGTCTGCGGGGGTCCTAGGACCGTGGGGGCCCTTTAAACAAGCAAACTCTGCTAAGACCGGCAGTTTCTGCATCCACCCCAACCCACACTGGTCTGCACAGTCAGAAGCAATGAGGCTTGATTTTCCCCGGTGCTGGGCCTGTGTGCTGCAAGATCTGGTGAGGAGCTGGGAAGGCTCCCCAGGTTTCCCTTCTGACTTTTTAAAATGTGTGACAGCACTTTCTGCTGACCTGCCGCTGCTGCCGCAGCTGCCGCCACCACACCACATCCTCTCCACACTGGATTTGCCCCTCCTACCTGTCAGGATGAGTATTTCTTCTTTATATCTTTGTTTGATGGACTTCCATGTAGTTTGATTTTCTGGAAATTCTGGTTGTTTCTAATTTTGAGGTAGTTGTATTCCTTCTTAGTTGTGGAGGGAGACACAGCGTGTGTCTGTCTATGCCTCCATCTTAGCCAGAAGTCTCAAAATGTGTTTTAAATAAGACAATTTTGTCAACTAAATCTCACCGAAAGATTGTTATTATTTATTAAACTTACTTCTTTGTGTATAAAGTCTGAGTTAAGAAAATATAAAATATATGCAACATCTCCAAATTAGTCTCAAAAAGAAGTAAACCTTTGAAAGATGATAGAGAGCTAGACAGATAATAGAGGTACTCAGTTTTGATGGCCTCACATTGATAAAGGAAGGCCATTTAGAGTAGGATTGATTTGATTAACAAGAACTGCCAAGAGCTGGGGGAAAACCCTTAAAATTTATAACCTCCCATTACATATTAGGGCTGCTCTAGTTGATCTTCCATTTATCAGGGATTAAATATGTCTTAATCGCTACCCTATTTCTCTAACTCTCCCTGGGATGAAAAAGATCATGACCTGAATAAGCATTCTTTTCACATTGCATCTCTGTCAGGAATGTCAGTTCAGAGAGGAAGAGTGCCTGTACCCACAAGAATCTTTCACTGTGGGATTGAACAAGTTTAGCAAGGTTGGTGTTTGTTATATGGGTGCTAATAGGATACCTAGCATTTCTTTTTCATCTTCTCCACACAATCAGTGCATGCTATTCTCTATTTCTTATAAAAGTACATAGATAATACTGAATAACATAGTTTTCCTGTATAAGTGGGCCACAGAGAATTGCAATAGCTTGTTCAAAAATCACAGAAATAGTTTTAGAAAGCATTCAACAACTATCCCCAAAGAGCACAATCATTAGAAATCTGGATGTATCAATATTTAACTAGAAGAACAATGAGTGTGGTAGCTAGTTTGCAAAGATAACACAAAACATTTCCACCCGTCTCTCCCACCTGCTGCTGTTCCCTTAAAGAGATATGGATGTTCTGTCTCTCTCACTGAATCTGGTCTGGGCTTGTCATTGCTTTGACCTTCAGAGTGAGAAGAAGGGTACTCGAGGATTTGTGAATCCCAGTTTTAAAAGTCTGCCCTGCAACTTCTCTTCCTTGTCTTAGAACACTGAACGAAGCTTAGGCAGATCTGCTGGAGAGACGGAGCCATGCATTGGAACAAGAAGAAGCCAGACATCCAGTTCCAGCTGCCATTCAACTGTAACTGTGTGAAGAGTCCAAGCAAGACGAGTAGAGAAAGTGCATATCTGGGCTTCAGCAACCTCCATAATCTGAGCTATAACAAAATGCTTGTTGTTTTAAGCCACCACACTTCGGGTGGTTTGTTACACAGCAATAGGTAACTGAAACAACAAGGATCCCCTAAATCTTATCTCCTCTTGAATATATTAAATTTCAAGTTTTGTTTTGCTTTTTTTTTTTTAAGTCAAACATAAATGAATCTAACTCTGCTGAGTCCTTAAGTAGCAGTTACTTTTAAAATTTGCTCCTGACTTTTAACCTCACAAATGACATAGCATCCACTGAAAATAAAGCATATCACATGAAAAAATCTCATTCCCTATACACTATGACAAAATAGACTATGATATCTCCTTTTCCTCAGAAACAAGTGACTAAATTAAGTAACTAAATATCACTCCAGTACTCCTGATGCTATCAGACAAGGCCACATAGGAAACTAGTGCAGTGACAACAGACAGCCTAAGGAGCCATAGCCCCTTTTGAGACTCTGTGCCAGAATTTACATGATGATACTGTGTGGTTGCACTTTGTAAAGATTTCAAGCATACAGATTTGAGCTGGTATGATGTAAATACCAAGCCTCACTTTGTGATACAATTCCCACAAATAAATAAATATAACTCTTAAGAATGACGTGATTTCACTGGCTATGGTCCATTATTGCCACATGATGGAGCTACATTAGCTGGTAACCAGAGAGAATAATCTAGAATTATCTAGATTTCCAATTGTACAGTTTGTAAGGATTAAGACTTTTTACATAAAATGTCAGTACCTTGAGTATTTCACGCTATTTTGCCCAAGATGAAAGTGGAAATGAGTGAAGAGAAGAAGCAACTTTCAACACATTTTTTGAAAATTTAAGAGCTCTTTGTCTACAGAAGCAGCACAAATGTTTAAAAGCCTTTCTTGGATCCAAGAAATCTGAATGGACTCTAAACCTAGATCTGCTACTTACCAAATAAATGATGTCAAGTACCTTAATTAGCCTCTCTGTAACTACTTCAGTGATGAGATCCATTTATTCCATTTCTACTCATATATTTGCTCATTCACTAGTGAACTCTTTTGAGTGTCTACAATGAGCCAGGTACTGTGCAACGTGGGAACAAACATCAATACCTTATGACTGTTGGTAAATTAGGGCTGATAGCACCTTATAGGTAACAGAAATGTATGAAGTAAGCTCTAGAGTATAATTTAGGTCTAAACCTTAGTAATTTTGATTCCTTTTGATGTTCCAACACAAATTAAAATTCAAAATGAAAAGGCAAGCTACATATTAATTTTAGTTCTGCTATAATCCTGAGGCTATTAAGAGATCAACACAGTTTCAAAAAAGGCTGCTTGCATAGTTTTATAATATTCAGTGAAATGATCCATAAGCTACAATATAATCACTGTGCAAAGATATATTTCTCTTGCAAAACTGTGTTGACTTATAGAATTACCTCCACATCAGTGTTAAAAACCTGAATGGATGAATTTGAGCACTTTAATAATATTGAAATTCTTTGCACTTCACCTTTATATGCCAGAAAAATCACTTTTCATTCTTTTTATGGAATCTAAAGGAAAAAATATCTTAGGGATTTATGAGAGGTGGGAGGAATCTTTCAGAGGATTTGCCTTATTTTTAGGTTTTCATGGAGTCTGCAGACCACCTGCTTAAAAAATCTCAAAGGGCTTATTTAAAAAAAGCAAATTCAGAGGCTTACCCAGTCTTAGCAAATTAGAATTTTTGAGGCAAATCTTGGGAATCTTCATTATAATAAGCTCCTCAATTTGGGTTCTTACAAACCCCAAGCTTTGTGGATCACATATTCTAATCTTGATGCCCCACTTATTTTGCAGATGAAGAAACTGAGGTAATGAGAGGTTGACTTGTTAAGAAAGCCAATACATTTCTTTCTAAACATGAAAGCAACAGATCAAGAGAGGTAATTTTGAATAAGCTTTAAAGTGGAAAGAAAAATCAAAAGGTATGAAAAAGATAGAGGACATTTTTCACAGCCTGCTTTCTCCATGTTTAGCCCTGTGATGAGCATTTTCATTCCTTTCCATTCTCTTTAGAAAATTCAACTGTAATTTTAAATGCTGTTGACCTAAAGTCGACTTCAAATCATTTGACAAGTAAGACAAGTAATGTCACAATAACTCTATTCTCTCATCAAGTACCATCTTAGGGTGAGTACACAATCAAAACAGAGTCAAAGGAGAAAAAACACTTTGGTACAAACAACTGAATATATTTAAAGTCACCTGTCTCATGGATAAGCTAAGTGACAAAGCATGCACTTATTAGAACAATACTGACACTAATAGTTTTAGTTCATAATTATTTATCTCAAGATAAACTTTTTTAAAAAAGTGATTATATAATTGAGGAAAACACTTTATCTTTAAAACATTAATCTAAGAAATTACCATCTACAACAAACAAACATACTAGGCTCTCTTTTAGTCTGTACTATCCTTATTTTTGTTTTAAGAGGACGGTGATATGCACTTCACATACTAGATACACAACTTGTGTTTAAGCCATAAACATACTTTGTTGAAGGAGATTTTAAATAGGTACTAAATTTGTCTAAATTAAAACGTGTTTAATGTTCCTAATATACCTGTACTTACATTCCTACTATTAATTATTAATGGCTAGAGATATTTTGTAGCTACATGTGTGTATGTTTTACTATCTTGAATTTTTTTTCTAAGAAAATAGAATTTAAAAGTCTGATCCTTTATAAAACAATCTCCGGAGAATATGGTGCCGGTTATTTTTGATTCCTTATTCAAGGGGAATAAAGAAAATAGCAGCACATTTTAAAATTAGCTTGGGAATAGCTGTGAATTGGATAAAGAATGTAGGTGTTAGTAATATCAGTCTGTCTGAACTAGGGTTTCATGCAACGTTGCTGGTAGAAATTAATTTTTATTTGATGTTGAATTCTTGATGATGTTTTAACTTGTTCAGATTTGGAAGCTTATAAATGTGTATATATGGTGAAATGTTATTCAACTAAGTCTCATAATGCTCTAGGTATTTTACTGTTCTGAACAGGAGATCTCTTGAACATGTTGTTTCCTGTTCCCACAGGCTAATCCTCAAAGTGTACATTCATAACTGAACATTAGTCTACAATTTTGTAGTAAATCCTGTGACATTTACTGGTTAAACATGTATTATTTCCTATACAGCACTGCTTTTTTACTGATTTTTTTTTAGTGTAAAATGGAATTAAGGGCTTTTATGTCCTTTTTCTTAACTTAGAGATATGAAGAAATTTGTTAAGTAACATTACCAGTGGAAATAAAACTTGAAGTGCACTGTTGATGCATATGTACCTGCAAGAGCCAATGTAATGGTCTAATATACCCAGCATTATGCAGTCATGTAACTATTTTTTATTTAAGGACAAACTTACTTAGAAGTCTTTTATTCACCTCCCTGTAATCAAAGTGTATCATTGCATTTAAATAATAAAGCAACAGGTCAAATCTTTCTAGGGTGCTCAGTTATTTAACCATGAGATTTAACAACAGGTTACTCAAGATATTAAATCATGAACTTTAACTAAATATAGGATGATATTTGTCACAAATATGGCAAAAAATAATTCTGTTACAATCCTTATGGGAATGGATATTAATTCATGCTGGGAACATTTTCCCTACTTAGTGATATAAAATTACTGTTGATGAAGTTTTAAAGAAGTATTCTTATTACTTATATTTATTAAAAGGTGGCTATATTTCACACACTATGCTAGTACTTCAAAACATTTTTGTTTGTCTTAACTTAGCCATCTCACAGATAAAAAAAAAATTGTGCTAAAAAAAGTAAAAATAAGTAACTTACTGAGACAGGCATTATTGATATGAAACAAATCTAAAACTTGGATCTGAATGTGATTCTAAATTTTGTAAAAAATATATATATAACTTTAAACTAAAACCATTAACTAACAAGGTAACTAATTTGAAATATGAATATCAGTTCTTTATGTTTACATGTACATGGCCTGTCCAGAAAGTATCCAGAATGTGCTATGAAAAATAGAGAGATTTATTAAAGAAGATACAAGAAACATAGTACATAGGACAATGACACTTCAGTTCCTATCAAAGTAGGCACATTGAGGTCTTGCACAATTCTCCCAATTGCCATCAGCTGCCCTGTCATATTTTCCTTAATCTCACCAACAGTCTGAAATCTCTTCCCTTTCATAGGTGATTTTAGTTTTAGGAAAAGCCAGAAGCCACAGGGTGCCAAATCTGGGCTTTAAGAGGGCTGAGTCACCTGGATGATTCGATGTTTCACCAAAAACTCCCCATGAGTGGATGTGTTGTTGTGATGAAGCTACCAATCACCAGTTTCCCAGAGCTGCTGCCTTCTGAAGATTCTTAATAGTTTCCATGGAGGGATGTTCAAGCTAAACACAAAATTTAATGCAGATGCGTTGCTCTGCTCAGTCATTTTGAATATGAGGGCCACACAGTACACAAGCTCACTCAACAGCGTCTACTGCCCCCACTGACTAGTACTGTGAAGTCGTCATTGTAGATCAGGAAGACAAGAGAAAAATTAGTTTCATTGTTTGGATTTTAGATTGTGAAAGTCTGGCAGAGACTGTCATTTTCATCAAATATCCAGGTGTTCCCCTATATTTCAGAGACCCCACATGTTTAGCTGGTCGAAGATGGTGAATTACCATCAATTTATTGTGAGGGGAAGTGAAGTGATGGATCACTCTGCTTCAAAGCAGCCCAGGATATGTGGGGTCTCTTCACTTCATTCATTTTTTCTCTTCTGTAGCTGGAAACAAGTTGAAGAAGGTAGAGTTCCAAGATAGAAACAACCTAGATTCTTCTGTCATTACTCAAAACAAAGTTCTTGTAGAAAAGCCACCTGAGCTACACTAAGTGTAATATAAATGAAAAATGAAACTTTTATGTTGAATCTCTATAATGGTGTGTGTGTGTGTGGAAGGGGGTAGGTTGTTTGTTGCAAAGCTGGCATCCCTTCATTAAAAATGGTACTATTATCATTTATTTTAGTCCACATCCCTGGGGAAAGTTTTTACACCTTACTGATTATAACTACCTTCCTAGTCTTTAGATTATATTACTACTGCTGCATGATTCCTTTACATTTTTGTTAAACAGCAGGTATATCTCAGCCATCTATTCCTGATGATTGATGCAAAGTGGCTTCCTCTCCCCATAAATTTCCATGCTCTTCCTCAGAAATCCCAGAAAGAAATGGAGCTATGATAATATTAAATAGGGTTTTATGTTACGCTTTAGCTACAGAGTTTAGCATCCTGTCATTTAGGATTTTTGATTTATATATGTGCTCTGAAAAGTAGTATTCTCCCTTTATCTCAGTTTTTCTTCCCCCAAAACATCAAAAGATGAGAGATGAACTCTTCTTTGAGAGTACAATTTAAAATATTTCCTAGTCTAACACATTTAATGTCATGATCATTATAATATTTTTTGTAATTGACCCCAGCAGCTACACAAAGATTTTCCATCTTGATTTGGTATGACCATAAGAAAGGCTCTAACCATCTACATCTAGAGAGCAGCGTTTCACAACCTTTTTGACACCAGGGACTGGTTTCATAGAAGACAATTTTTCCACAGATGGAGGGGTGTGTGGTTTCAGGATGATTCAAAGGCATTACATTTATTGTGCATTTTATTTCTATTATTATTACATTATAATATATAATGAAATAATTACTGTATACAGCTCACTGTTATGTAATGCAGAATTGGTGGGAGCCCTGAGCTTGTTTTCTGCAACTAGGCAGTCCCATCTTGGGGTGATGGGAGACAGTGACATCTGAAGTGTGTTGCTTATATCCGGTCTACTCTGCTGCTCACCTTCTGCTGTGCAGTCCCGTCCCTAACACGCCACGGACCAATACTGAGTAAGGGATAGTATTTGCTTTTATACCAAATTTCAGCTGGAGGTAAAGTAGATAAAAAAAGAATAGAAACCGGTCCTTCAAAATGGGTAGAACATAGATTTTTATTGTGCTTACTTCACCATTTCAGAATTCTGTTTCTCCATAAGAGCTAAGAAAAAGCCAGTAATTGTTAAAACTCACCTTTTTATAATTGGAAATTAACCAAAGGGTTGCAATAATCCAGAGTTTCTATTCTAGAAAAATGGCAGAATTTTAGTTAGAAAACAATGAGCTTTAGTTTTTAACTTGCCCTCTTCCCAGCTCCACAGTAGCTTTGAAAACCAGCAGCCTGACAAACTCTAGAAGCTGACAGACCAGGTGTGGAGCACCTCAGAAATACTCATTCTTAGAAAACAGTCACTATTTGACTTTCCTCTTAGCCCCTGGAAAAGCCCCATTTATAAGAGATGCAGGAGAGACCTTAACATGTATAAAACTAGGGCTGCTCTAGTTGGTCTTTACTTAAGTAAGATGATGTCTTAAACTCTACCCTATTCTTCTTCCTCTCTCTAGGATGAAGAAGATCATGACTTGGGAAGGGTCTCATTTACATCATATCTCTGTCATGTATGTAAATTCTGAGAAGAAGAGTGCCTGTACCCATGAAATATATCATCTGAGATATATTAAAATACAACTAGAGTCATCTTGCTATGTCTTATGCAGGTTATGTAATTGTCACTGTAGCTTTAATCTGTCTGTGAGCATCTAATCTCTGATTTTCCCAGATCTGAACCAATCTTGAACCCTGAAACACTCATTGGAGATTAATTTAGATGAGTGATTCTCAGTCATGGCTGCACAGTAGAATGAGCTGAGAAGCAAAAGGTACTAATCAGAGGCTATAGAAATGAGCCCTTCCATCTCATTCTAATGTGTTTCCTGCTCCTTCTAAGCATTGGGAATGAGTGGCTTAGACTACTCATGGCATCTAATGGGAACAGAGATTAATTTTACAAACACTTTGGATTGAAACTTATGAATAATGAGAGATACTCACAATGTCCAAAACAGTATATTGCTTTAAAGAAAATCCTTGATTTAATAATATGTATTTACCAGAGAAATGCTTGGAAAAAAAAAAGAATTCAAATAAAATGTTACTTCCTATTTCTTTCTCATTAATATTTCCTACTATAATTTGTCAAATTGTATAGTTTTTCATTTTTGTTTTTTTGTATCTTATTTCTCTGAGTAATGTATACACAGAAATTAATATAGTATTAATGTTCCTTAGGACATCTGATTTGTGGACAAAATAAACATTGTGAAACTAAGAAAAGCACCATCATTTTCCCTTTCTGAAAAATACCTTCTCATAAGTAAAGTTTTGGAAAAAATTGTGTTTATAACTTGGGAACAGCTTATATGTGTGGAAATATCTGCACAGTATTAGATAATGAAATAATGCTGATTTCTACTGTAAACCACATCATTTTATCTTCTTTTTATAGAAAATACTTCAGTTAAAAAAAAACAAAACAAAAACTGACAGCTCTAGCTGGTGTGGCTCAGTTGGTTGGGCATCATCCTGCAAACTGACAGGTTGCTGGTTGTAGGTTTGGTCCCTGACTGGGGTAAGTACAGAAGGCAATTGATTGATATTTCTCTCATACTTTGATGTTTCTTTCCCTCTCTCCCTCCCTTCACCTCTTTCTAAATAAAATTAAATATATTAAAAAAAATTTTAAAACTGACAAAAATTGCTTTAGTGTTATATATAATGTAAAGTGTAAAGCAGATATTTATTAAAATAATATTATGCAAGTTCTATGTTAAATGATATAGGGAACTGCAAAGTTTTCATTTAACTGTCCTAATTTATATTAGGCAATTTATGTGGAAACTTAAAAAAAAATTTTTAATAGAAGCATGAATTATAAAATGCAATTTAAGAGTCGTCGTCATCGTCGTCGTCGGCAGCCATCCGTCTCGAGAGACGATGGTGTAGCTTCTTAAGAGTCTATCTGCACCGCCGAGAATGGCTGTGCAGTCCGACTCGGGAGTGACACGGTATCTGTCTCCTCCCGTGTTGAATCGACATCTTGCGATGACGCTGGAGTGTCCTCTCCAGTGAAGCTGAAGCTACAGAGCCTGGGCAGGGTGATATGGAGGGTCTGCTGTTGCCCATGCAGCAGGCCCCCCCTCTCTTCGCAGCTGAAGGGTCCAAGGGAAAGACGGAGTCAATACAGCTTGGCTTCAGGTGCGCCGCAGGAGTTGCCGGTGTTGACTACAACGTCAAACCGCCTTAGGGACTCCGGCTCCGGATTTTCTGTCGGGGTTTACTCCCTTAGCCTTTCCCCTGAAGAGGTATGCCGCAAGGCAGCGGAGGTTTTTTGGAGTCAGAGTTTTCCTTCTCTGAATTTAAGAGTACAGTTTATAATAGAAAATTACTCTGGCCATAGCTGAACATTAAATTGGGAAACCTACAAACTAAAACATATTGAACAAAAATAACTCTAAATATCTCAAATCTTAATGCCAGGCTCTATTTAATCCTTAAGAGTTATGAAATTAACATTTTTATTTGTTTAACATTTGATTAAGTGTCAGGAGTATTTTCTGGCTATAAAATGCCAACAGTTTTATAGTCAGCAATATAAATAGAGTTCACTGTTTTGAAGAAGTCATTTTAGAAAAATAAGTTCATCTCTCAGAATCATTAAAATTAATTAAAATTTAAATATTATCACATTATGGTGAGATTGTCCTCTTAACCATGTGAGAATACTTCCACTGTGTGTGTGTGTGTGTATAATGTTTAAGTTTATTTACATATTATTATTCTGTCCTTTCTTCATAAAGTTATACATATTTTTGGAAACAAATGTCTTTCTATCTGATTTTGTACTCACAATTTCAATTGATAACTATCTATGTCATATGCAGAATTGTCAGCAATATAGTTTCTAAATACAGTTCTGAAACCATTATTTTCAAGATTCTATCATGAAGCAGAGCAGGAGAATGGGACAATATTTATTAATTGTATTATGAATTTCCAAAGAAATTTATATATTGTTATCTAAATTATCATATTCTAAATATACTTTAGGGAATTTATAATTTGTGGCCTCTTGACATATCTCAAAAATATAAAGCCCCTTCTATAAAATGTGTTTTTTAAAAAACATGTTTATAGAATTGCTCTAGTATCTGAATTCTAAGAAAGACAGAAAAAAAAAGTTGTTTTGCATAGATAATTTTCACTTCCATCAAATATAAAGGTATTATATCTCGACCCTAAGGTTCTAAAGGACTGGGACTTATTTATCTATCAGTCTCTCAGTCTGTCTATCAATCCATCTATTCTTGTATCATCTGTTAGTCTCAGTATCCATTATGGCTTAGAGTTGTCCCCAAAGTGCTTAAGGCAGGAAGAAGGGAGGAGACAAAAAAAAAGGAAAAGAAGATAAAACAGAGGGAAGGAACAAACATAGGATGGAAGAAGAGAAAAGAAAGGAGGAAGGGAGAAAGGGAAAGAGGGAGGGATGAAGGGAGGAAAGAAGGAAAGAGGGCACTTAATTATATCTCCACTTGTATCTATGCTTCCCCCAGGCTTAAAAGATCATTCTTACTCATTTACAACTCTCGGTATCTCATTCACTGCTAAAGGTCAGAGTCAAATTTGACTAATTCTATGATTCCTTTGACCATTCTCAAGTGCATGTAATTGCTTTTTGCACACCTACTCTGAGCTTAGCTCACTGTAGACTTCATTCCTATGCAACCTCTGCAAGCTAACAGCAACTTCAGGTTCTCAACCTCTATAAAGCCAACATTCCTAAGAGAGGGAGAAGGAAAGAGAAAATACTTCTGACAGCATCTATATCAAACCCTAGAAAGAACACCAGTTGGCTAGAATGGTGATTTTCAACCTTTTTCATCTCATGGCACGCATAAAATAATTATTAAAATTCTGTGGCATTATGATTGCGGGAGAGGGGGTGGGATGGGTGGGGGAGAGAAATTAGGGGAAAAGGGGACAACTGTAATTGAAAAACCAAAATAAAAAAAAATAATAAAAACATTAAAAGGGAAAAAAAAATTCTGTGGCACACCAAAAAATATGCTTTTTGCCCATCGGACCAAAAAAAAAAAAGGTATAATTTTCATTTAATCATACTGGAAAGCTATTGTTGTGTTGGCTGTTGTCTTTTTTTTTTTTTTTTAAATTTCACAATCTAAGGGAAAAGAGGTCAGTGCCCCTGGCTAAATAGTCAGGTATTACACATTTTAAACATTCTTGAATTGTGGTTGAAAATCGCTGGAATAGAGGACTGGAATATTTTTTTATTTTGTGTTGGTCTGGATCAGCTCTGTGTGCATGTGTTGGAAGGGGCAGGGTGGGGGGATATAGGGGTCCTTAATGGTCAACTTTACCAGAATCATATGTTTTAAGAAATGGGAACTTCTGTTAAAGGATTTTATACTGGTTAGAGGAGAAAAATATTATATATGATATATATATATATGATATATATATATATATCTTTGCTTAAAAACAACTCAATGAGGGATACATAGAAGGCAATTAATAAATGACATTAATATATGAATAAAGTAATGAATTTGTAATCCTATAAATGATTTGTTTCATCATATCAAGAATATACAGTCCTGGCCCATGTGGTTCGCTGGTTCAATTCTCATTCAAGGCACATGACTGAGTTGTGGGTTCAGTCCCCAATTAGAACATGTCCAAGAGGCAATTGATCAATGTATCTCTCACATTGACGTTTCTTTCCCTCTCTTTTCCCCACTTTTTTCCTCTCTCTTAAAAAAATAAAGAATATACAAAGCTGAAAAAGAAGGCATGTCTTAAAAGACAGTAAACCATAAGACCGAACATTTTGATCCATATAAAAATTTTAATTTAGTTTCACATAAGTGTCTTATAATAGGATATGAACGTTAAACTAATTTTACCTAGCTATAGCTTTCTTAATCCTTTCTAACATTTGATTGAACTTTTTGAACTTATATACAGTAAATTTGTCTAGAAGCATGATTTGTATTTTAAAAGAAATGTGTACCAGATTTGTTGGTTCAGGTTACAGCTTAATTAAAATTAAAAAAAGAAAAAGATTTATAAAATTAAAAAGAGTAACAGCACAATTTGACAAAGTCAATATTGCTCAATTTTACATCTATATTAAATTTACTACAGTAATATTTTTTCTTCATTTGGTCAATCACTTGAAATGCAATATTATGCAATATAAATTGTATAAACATGGAAAACCACTCTATGGATAGAATTGTTTTGCTTTTATCTGTGTTCATTTGATCAGTGTGCATATTTTGATTATACAAAGTATACTATAAGCAGTAACTATCTGAACAATGACTTTTAACTCAAGTTATTAAAGAATGGCCTGATTTTCAAAATGAAACTTATTTTTGTCAATCTTTTGAGGTTGTATCAAGAAAGATGTTATCTTTCAATGTGTTTCCAATTCCTCTGCTTATTTCCAGCATCTGTATATAGACACAACACATTTGGCTTCTGAAAAACACTGGGTTAAGATGCTAGCTGTGGGTTTTAAAAATATACTTGGAAAGCATGGCTACAAATACTTATGGCAAAAAGTACTAGATAGTATTGTTAGTAAGTCCATCTTTTTCAGGGATATTGGATTTGGCAACAAAATTGTAACATATCTGCCCCTCACCCTGTGCCCCTATCTAATTATCAATCACTTAATTTGTTTTCACCAAACATCATTCGCAGAGCTCTATTTCTAATAGACAAATATGTACTTCTACCAGAGTGACATCTATGTATTTGTAGTTTTGTATATGGAAAACGATGTTGAGAATTTGAGATCTGTTCACTTTCCAATACTGACTTAAAGGCTGGTAATGAAGTTGGATTTTATAATACCCACGTTGCTATCCACAAATACCTGCATATAATATCACACTCAGTGTCCAGTTTTAAGCAGTAACAATGTTGGCGATGGGTTCATAAAATTACTCTAGCTTCTGGATTGAAAACACAAGGCTAGGAACACAGAGCATGCAGCGATTTCTTTTGAAATTGGGTAGGGCGATGAGAATTACAGATGTAAATTTAGGAAATTTTAGATATCATGATATTAACACAGTAAAAGAAACAAATTCACAGAATCCAAATCTGCTTAATACTGTTATGTTGATGAGTGAAACTGTCTTTTTAACACAGTCCTAGTCTATTTTCATTTCCAGGCAGATGCCCACAATATAAAACATTGCTTTCAATTCCAGGAACCAAGGTAACTACATTTAAGGGTAAAAATATGATCAGATGCTTGCTGTTTCATTATTATGGATTTATGTCCTCTGGTGAATAAAAATAGGTTGGAAGTCATAATTCCTACCAGTTTTGTAAATGAGTTTCCACACTAAACCAGTGTAGAATAAATCTTCTCTTAAAGTTTATTCTAGGGGTGACCCCTTTGTTTTTATGTTTTGGTGCTGCTTGGCGTTATTATTCAGCTGTAGATTGTTCATGTCACTTACTTTGTATTCTAAACTAACTTTATTATTTCCACTAAAATTAGTCTAAAATTTAGCAAGATGAGGATTTCTTTCAAATTTTAAAATATGAGGACATTAAGGAATTCTTCCTCAAAACTTACCTTCCCTACTGCGACCCAGACCAATCACTGTAATAACTAGAGAAACCTCTAACTTAGAAATAAACATTCAAATGTAGTTAAACTATTTTGCTGGTATGACTGATGAATATAAAAGCATTACTTAGTGGCAGATAAATTACCTTCATTTTAAGGAATGGTCCATATATTGCTAGGCAACCAAGATACATAAATCTGGACCAATGTGTTAACTCACTGAGCTAGCAGAAATGTAACTCTGAAATAAGCCAATACTACACAGAGAGTATTAAGATCAACTTTTATTGTGATATTCCTGGGTTTTTGTATTTTTCTTCCCATCTCAAATAATAAAAATCTAGGCAATTCAGGTATTAATCTTTTTCTTATGAATAGAAGGATTAATATTTACTGTTTAGAACAACAGATATTCTTTGTCAGACTGAACACTCCAGTATTTGAAAAATTTGGGTTTCATGGAGTAGCTAGTAGTACTACACCTGGAAACAAAGATACATAGTTTCCTGTTTTTGAGTTATGAACGAAAGATAAATCTTGATAGTTTTTAAAAGTGGTTCCAGGTTGAGAATATAATAAAAAAGAATTAGCTGTATCTAATTTATATCCAGGTTGTAAGCTTGAAAAATAAGTTAACTATACTGAGATCACATTCTCTGAGGCATACTTCCTGTTTTAAAGAATAATCTTAATGTGTCAATGTAGTTTTTTCTATGTGTCTAACAAAATTATCAGTTAGTTTAGGCTAGGAGAATCTGGCAAACTGGTTCTTATTGAAAGGCAAATGGTAAATGTAGATACTTAAAAAAAGTTTGTTGGCACAAATGAAAAACATCAAGAACAACTTATAAAATGGTGTTAAATTCATTTGAATTAATTAACCTTTATTTAACAACTACTGTATGTCAATACTGTTAGAGACAATGGAAATATAAATTAATGTTATGTCTTTTATTTTCTTCTTTTGTTGTTGTTGAGCTAAATTATCTCTCTATTAGGAAAGCACCAACACCTCATTCTTAGAAATTACTGGAATTTTATTTGCCTCAGGCTTATGACTTGCAATCAAAGACATTGTGCAAAGAAAGCAAAGGTTAAGTACACTGTAGGGAGAAGGAGACAATACACATTAGTAACACAATATCAGGTTGACAAAAAAGACAGTCAACGCACTATATAGATTGCAATTTTCAACAAAATGGTACTTTTTTAAAATCAGGAGCAAACAAAATAAGCAATGTTTACAGTAGAAATAAATCTTATGCAATTAAAAAAAGCATTTCTGAAATCATAGTGCATAAAATGGAAAAATGTCTATGCAGGTGAAGTCTACTGTACATTCATCACCTATTAAAGTTGCTTACATGTACCACAGTGTTAAAAAATAAATAAATAAAACAAATAAAAATGTTTAAGATTGTTTGATAAAAAATAAAATAACCAGTGACTTTTAATGTCTTATGGTTACTAGTGCTACAAAAAGACAAAAATATTTTCATCTGAACAGGTAAAAAACCAGGCACAATCAAACCATTACCAAATGAGACCCATCCATAGTAATATACTATTCTTCCACATATTTTCCATCAAAAGCTTCATTTTGTTTCTTTTAATCTTTGAATTTTTGAGGCTCATTTGGTTACAATATGTTATAAATATTTGTGTGTCTGTATGTGTGTTTTTCTTTTTTACACCATGATTTCATATGTTTGTCTGGCACTATCCTAAAGCTGGTTTATAGATAATGGTGATATAGAAAGAACCCAGTACCCATATGACAAATAAACACATTGGGTGGAAATGAAAGAGGGGAGGAAGGAATTCAGTTCTACCAAGAACAAATGTTCATTTTCACCCTATTCTTCATTGCTGTTGAAATCACACACCAGATTTGACTAATCCTCAATTTGGCCTTTTTCTTGCCTTTTTCATTGTCCCAACCTTTCACATCTCTTTCACCAAGCTTGAGTTTCACCTTAACAGATTTTCCCTTCAACTCTGATTCTTCATCTTCTTCCACCTCCTCTTCATTGCTTTCATCCTCACTCTTCCTCTTTGACAATTTTCTGCCATGACGATGGAGTCCAAGTTGAGCGTCTGAGCATTATGGCAGAGACCCTGACATCTTTCTCCAGGTCTCCCAGGTGCCAGTATTTATGATTACAATTTTTTTCCTTAATTCTTAGAATTCTTGTAACTCTTTCTTTGAAGGTAACTGAATGAAGACTTCACTGAGTTGTCACCCTGCATGGTTTTCTTCTATTTCCAGTTGAGGATTACTGGGCACCTTCTCCACCTTACACCTATCTTTGTAGTTTATCACAGTATTGATGATAGCATTTATCTGCTTTGTCAGTTGCAGGGGCAAGGGTTTGGTAACAGTTTCTCAGAGGGAGGGTGGCCTCTTCTCTTTTTAGCTTTAGCTTTTCCACATCTTCTTTTGCAGGATATTTATCCACATTTCTTTTTTTTTTTTTTCACTTAAACCATACTTCCTCTTCCATTTTTTCCAAATTGTCATCTTTAATGGCCTCAGCCCCAAGAGTCCTGCTGCTCAGCAGAGGGAATTCCACAAAGAATCTCCTGCAAGGAACAGCAGGCTAGTAGCCTTCAAGAGTAGGTTGTTTTGAAGACCTCTAGCAATAAGTCCTCTCAGAGTCATCAGGAGATTCACTTATTGCTGATCTCTTTCTTACTTTCAAGGTGCTCCAGCCAGGTAGACACAGCGGGTAATGAGCCAACATTTAAAATGTGATGTGATAAATGCAAAAGGAAAAGTTTTCAATGAAATTCCAGAAGTGAGAGGGGGATTGGATAACTCTGTGGCCTCTGGGAGGGCTTCACAGAATATAAATATAAGAAAGTTTTAAAGTACAGGCAGAGTTTACTAGGGGGTAAAGTTTTGATAGTATTTTAGGCATGGAAAACAGTCATGCACAAACATTCAGAAGCATGAAATTTAGTTTGGTTTTGAAGAAGCTATAAGAGGTTCCACATTATTGAATCAAAAGCAGTTTAGTCCTTGGAAAAGTGAGATTGTTGAATTTAGGAAAAAAGCAAGATATGGAAGAAGAACATGAGTGGTAGAGGCCAAGGCTCAAGTTAGGAAAGGACTTGTAGTCACTGGAGGGGGGATAATGCGCTGGAGGTCACAAAGAGACATTAAATGTATATTCCAGAAATAGCAGGTTGATATCAGCATGGAATATTTGGTTTATAAATGCATAGTCTTATATAATTTTAAGGCAAAGAAGAAATTACACAATCAAAATTATAGAATGCTCAAAACATGAGACTCATTGACCTAAAGTTTAGTGAATATTGGTTTTTTAGTTTCAGAGGAGTGAAATGTTTATTTTATTTCCTCTATGGAAATTTTACTTACATTTGGCTGCCCAGGGTAATCAGTGTATTGTACTCCAATTGCGTTTTTATCTCTCCTTCTCTTACAAGTTGATGATATATATTTTTAAGCAAGGACCATGTCTTACATTGAATACTGCTATATACTATACTGTCTGAGTTATGGGGTTCAATAACTTTTTAAAAATTGAATAAATGAAAGAATAAAAGTATGGAGTAGTTGGACCTGTCTCCTTATGTTCTTTCAAAAAGTATGCTTAGAGAGATCCAAGATGGCGGAAGATGCATAAGCCTAATATCTCATTACCTGAGTGATTGTCTATAGGTATAGGCCTCACTTAATCCTGTCTGCATCGTTGCCTCCTGAGACTCAACAGTTTGGCTGAACTAAGTGGTTGGGTTGGTGAAGTATGGCATGGTCTTCGGGCTTCACTTTAAAACTGATTTATCTTTTCTATCCTAATGGCTTGGACAGAAAGGGCCCAGAGGTCTGAGGGAGGAAACTTAAAATATTCCCCTCAGCCCAAACTAAGTATAGTGGGCAAAAGGGACGACTGTAACAGCATAATCAATAAAATATACTTAAAAAAAAAAGTATGCTCAGAATTCAACCAAGTAGTAATTCTTTATTCAGTGCCAAAACTCTGATGTTTTTCTATCTATTACTTATGTTACTACATTGTTTTTATAGGTAGGCAAAGAATCAATGTTTGTAAATTTTAAAATATTGTTATGAAAATAAGTGAGATTTGATATAAAAGTATTTACTACATTAGCATTCTGATATTTATTTATTTAGGTAGGTAGTAGAGAAAGAAGTAGAGTTTTTGTTAATATAGAAGTGAATTCACATAATTCAGTTTATACATGTAGGCATATATCCATGGTGTATGTTCTGGCAGGAAAAAAATGTGCCAGCACTAGTAAAGGGGAAATGAGAACAAACCAAGTATGCAGAGGTCTGTTTTCATTAAAAGGGAGAAGATGCTTACCCTGTTATTTCCATAAAACCTACAAAAATTGTTCCCCTCTCAAAAAGTGGCCCAAAGCCCAGAATTTGATATTCCTGCTGAGAGGGCAGACTAATAATTTACCCAATATATAGCATCACAAAGGATATTTTATTTTTCAATGGAAAATAGCAAAATAGTTAGACTTTAACTTTTAACTTCCATATTTGATCAAAAATAAGAAAGAGAAAGTCAATGATAATTTTCCTATCATTATTCTTGCTTTTTCTTTATACATTGTGATGGTATTTTTGTCTTTCTAGCAAAAGCTTAAAACTGAAAATGAAAGAATAAAAAATAAACAAAAATCTAAACACAATATAGGGGACCTCCATTTTAATAAAAATTGAACTTTTTAGAAAAAAGCCTAGCATTTCCTATCTGTTCATATAATCATTTGTTTATTTACCCCACACATTTTTATTAAGCTCTTATTGTGAGTCCTACATTGCTTTACATATTTAAGAAATATCATCAGACCCTGACTGGTGAAGCTCAGTTATGTTGGGTGTCATCCAACAAGGCAAAGGGTCATTGGTTTAATTCTGGGTTGGGGTACATGCCTAGGTTGCGGATTCCTCTCAGTAGGGGCATATGCAAGGGGCAGCTGATCCATGTAACACATCAATGTTTCTTTCCCTCTCTTTCTCCCTCCCTCTGAAAGTAAATAAATAAAATATTTAAAAAAAAGATATATCATCAGGCAACACAAAGAATTTTAGCTTTATGTGTTTAAAAAAATAAACATAAATAATGAAATAATTATAGTTTATTAGAATGTAATAACTGCTGTGGCATAACAATACTTAGATCAGAGTAAGAAGACTTGAAAGTGTCAGAGCTGAGGAGTAGGATGCAATTTATGATTTTATTCGTGTGGAATCTAATGAACAAACTGAAATAACAAGAAAAATGGGGACAGACTCATAGATAGAGAGCAGGAGGGAGAGGAGGTTAGTAGGTTGAGGGACTGAGCAAAAAGGAAAAAGGACTCATGGACATGGACAACAGTGCGGTGATTGCTGGGGGGAGGGGAGTATAAGGAGATTAATGGCAATGGAAAAAATAGAATAAAGATTATATTTTTAAAAAGGAGAGTACAGTCAAGGATACTTGAGCAGTGTTGGAGATAAGGGCAGTGATTTGCAGATATATGGAGTAAAAGTGTTCCAGGCAGGAGGAAAATCCATTGCAAAGACCATATTAAGAGTAAAGCATGCCTGGAGGATTTGAAAACATAGTGGAAGCCAAACTGGCAGGAGCTGAGTGAACAAAGGGGAAAAACAAGGGGGAATTGCATGTAAACTTGTGCAGTGTGCTTGCTGAAGTTTGGAGAGCATATCGTAGATGACCTTATAGATCATTTTATGGAATATAACTCTACCCTGAATAAAATGGGGAGCCATTACAGTTTTTAAGCATGTGAGTGACAAGATATGATTTCCATTTTCAAAGTATTATTTTGGTTGCTATTAGAAATAGTGTGTAGAGGGACAACTCCAGAATTAGGTCACCTTGTTAGGAGGCCATTGGAATAAAATAGGTGCAAGATAGATGGTGGTTCATACCAGGGAGATGGAAGGAGAAGAGATAGAAGTAGCCTATTTCTGCTTCTTTTTGAAGGCTTATTAATATTTAAACCTGATTTGATTTTTTTTTCTTATAAAACCTGAGCTAGATTGAGATGACAGTGTAAAATAGTCATGTCGTCAGCAGCCGTCCGTCTCGAGAGACGATGGTGTAGCTTCTTAAGAGTCTATCTGCACCGCCGAGAATGGCTGTGCAGTCCGACTCGGGAGTGACACGGTATCTGTCTCCTCCCGTGTTGAATCGACATCTTGCGATGACGCTGGAGTGTCCTCTCCAGTGGAGCTGAAGCTACAGAGCCTGGGCAGGGTGATATGGAGGGTCTGCTGTTGCCCATGCAGCAGACCCCCCCTCTCTTCGCAGCTGAAGGGTCCAAGGGAAAGACGGAGTCGATACAGCTTGGCTTCAGGTGCGCCGCAGGAGTTGCCGGTGTTGACTACAACGTCAAACCGCCTTAGGGACTCCGGCTCCGGATTTTCTGTCAGGGTTTACTCCCTTAGCCTTTCCCCTGAAGAGGTATGCCGCAAGGCAGTGGAGGTTTTTTGGAGTCAGAGTTTTCCTTCTCTGATGTGCCCTGACTGGAAGATCGAACCGGCGACACTTAGCTCGCAGGCCGACGCTCAATCCACTGAGCCAAAATAGTCATGTAATGCTAAAATATTCCCTCAAAATGTTGCATATACTCTACTTTGTGGGTTGTGAGTAGCTTGAGCATGAGGTACAAATTTTTTTTCATTCTGTCTTAACATTACAAAATACTCAGTATATATTTTTGAATTAAGTTTCTTAAATCAAGATTTGGAAAAGTTTTATGAAAATTTCCAAATTTGTTTAGTTATCTTGTTTATTAATTCTTCTGTGATTATAATATGAATTTATTGATATGTTTAAGGACAACACATACTCATAAATATTTTAATAAAACAATATAATTACAAAAGTTAATTCACTTAATTCTTTTATCAATCATAATATAATTATGGTGAGAGAATTTAATATTCTTTGTATTCTTGATGCAAATATTCACTCAAGAGACACTAACAGTGAAAGAGAAATGTGGAAAAGAAAAAGAAAAAAAAGTGGAATATTAGTTTAAGACTAATCTTGCCCCATGAAAGAGATGTGAGTTTAACTTAATAAGATATTCCTGGGAACAATTAATACAGTATGCTTGGATATAATTCTTCTCATAAACACATGGAAATCAGTGCAATAAATTATAACTACCTTTGGTATTTACAATTTTTAAAGTTTATGTTAATGTATAGTACACAATGAACAGAAATGTTTAATAACCTCTATAATTCAACCTACATAGTAAGACAAAGCAAATGACATAGCTCCCAAATCTGACAACAAATTGAAAACATGTGCCCTGTTTTTACCTTCTACATGAGAGAAATATGCATTTTAGCATTGATCTTGGAGAAGACATATTGTCCTAAAGTAAAAAATATTTGACACAAATTGTGATTTAAATTTATGAAGTGAAAATTAAGTAAACTATGATAGCCTATTTTTCTTTTTTGTTATTTTAATCTAAAGCCCATAATATTGGTGAAAGTAACTAATCAAGAAATTGAAGGAGGTAAGGAATTATGCAGAAAGAACTTTGGCATAACATATCTACTCAGTAGAGAAGCGACGATTTTTGTTTGCATTAATGGGATAACCACATTTTGCCTATATAAGTTAGGCTAACATGTGCCTTTACATTAATATTTAAATTTCAATGTGATTAGAACAAGAATTTTTATAGTTAAAAAATAAACACAAAACTAATAACTATAAATGAGAGATTAAAGATATTTAGGCCATGGGACAAAATGATTGGTGATAGGTGTTTGTAGAACTTCATGTAACATAAGTAGTTCAATTTAAAGATACTTTTGAAACTTCTGGTCAAGGTGGAGGCATAGCTAGACACATTTTGCCTCCTTGTGCAACAACAAAATGGAATTACAACTAAATTTCAAAACAACACCCAAAACTGTTAGAAAATCAAATTGTATGGAAGTCCAACAACCAAGGATTTAAAGAAGTCACATTCATCCACATGGGTATGAGGGGTGGAGACACAGAGATGGGGTGGAGAGGCAAGGACACACGTGTGGCATGGAGAGGTGGCAGTGGAGGCAGAACAGGCACAGGCGGTCCAACGTTCACAAGTGGTACATAAAACTCAGGAGGGATACCTTGGGGTTGAGTGATCCCAGTCCCAGTCCATACCTCATAGCCCAGGGATCCAGCACCAGGAAGATAAATCTTCATAACTTCTAGCTGTAAAAACCAGTAGAGGTGGGGTGGCCAAAGAAACTGCTGAATTTTCAGGAAACTTTGCTTAAAGGGCTCACATGATCTTAAAACATATGCAAACCGTGCTACTGTGGGATTTAACACCAGGCCAACAGCTAGAAGGGTGCCAGTTGCATATGGGGAGTGGGGAAAGTGACTAGAAATTGAGCAAATGCTGGACAAATTCCCAGAAGTCAGGCAGTGTCATAGGCCCCTCTCCAAGTCTTCCCATTACATAGAGTCACAAAGCAGTGAAGTGGGTTGCCCCATCCTGGCAATTACCTAATGCTCCACCCCACATAATTTACAGGTGCCTTTTACAGGGAGTCAAAGCAGCTCTACTTAATACACAGAAAGAAACACAGGGAGGCTGCCAAATTGAGGAAACAAAGAAATATAAGCCAAAAGAAACAATAGAAATAAACCCCAGAAAAAGAACTAAACAAAATGGAGATAGTCAACCTATCAAATGTAGAGTACAAAACACTGTAATCAGGATGCTCAAAGAACTCATTGAGTACAGCAACAACATGAAGGAAGAAATGAAGTTTACACTGCATGAAATAAAGGAAAATCTACAAGGAACAAACAGTGAAGGGAAGGAAGCTAGGATTCAAATTAATGATTTGGAACATAAGAAAGAAATAAGCATTTAATGAAAACAGAAAGAAGAAACAAGAATTCAAAAAATGAGAAGACTCTGGGACATCTCCAAACATGCCAACATCCAAATCTTACACATGCCAGAAGGGGAAGAGGGAGAGCAAGAAATTGAGAACTTATTTGAAAAAATAATGAAAGAAAACTTTCTTAATTTGGCAAAGGAAATAGACATACAAGTCCAGGAGCACAGAGAGTCCCAAACAAGTTGGACCCACAGAGAACTACACCAAGAGACATCATAATTATTTTTTAAAAGATTTTATTTATTTATTTTTAGAGAGACAGGAAAGGAGGGAGAAAGAGAGGTAGAAACATCAATGTGTGAGAGAAGCAATTGGCTGTCTCTCACATGCCCCCAACTCCGGGCCTGGCCCACAACCTAGGCATGTGCCCTGACCAGGTATCAACCAGCAACCTTTCAGCTCATAGGCTGGCTCTCAATCCACTGAGCCACACCAGCCAGAGCAACACGTCATAACTAAAATGCCAAAGGTAAAAGATAAAGAGAGAATCTTAAAAGCAGTAAGAGAAAAGCAGAGTTATGTACAAAGGAGTTTCCATAAGATTAGCAGTTGATTTCTTATAAGAAAGTTTGCAGGCAAGAAGAGACTGGCAAGGTGTATTTAAAAGTGTTGAAAAGCAAGGACCTACACCCTAGATTATTTTATTCAGCAAAGCTATCATTTAGAATGGAAGGGCAGATAAAGCGCTTCCCACACAAGGTAAAGCTAAAGGAGTTTACCATCACCAAGCCATTATTACATGAAATGTTAAACAAACATATTTAAGAAAAAGATCAAAACTATGAACAGTAAAATGACAACAAACTCACAACTGTCAACAAATGAATCTAAAAAAACAAACAAACAAAGCAAACAACCAGAATAGGAACAGAATCATAGGTACTGGGGTCATTTGGAGGGTTATTAGCTGGGAGGGGGAAGGGAGAGAAATGGGGAAATGGTACAGGGATTAAGAAGCATAATTGGTTGGTACAAAATAGACAAGGGGATGTTAAGAATAGTATAGGAAATGGAGAAGCCAAAGAACTTATATGCATGACCCATGGACATGAACTAAGCAGGGGAGATTGCTGGAAGGAAGTGGGGTACCTGGCAGGGGGGGACAAAGGGGGAAAAATTGGGATAACTGTAAGGACATATCAATAAAGTATACTTAGAAATAGAACAGAGGTCAGTAAAAAAAAAAAAAGAAAGTACCTTTGAAGTATCTGCTCTTTTAAAATGCAAGTTCATTGGATAATTTTATATTTTTTCTTCTAAAAATTCACTTTTAACAGCCTTCTTAGTACAGATAGTAATGTGTTACAAATCACAAAACTATTTTAACAGCATCAGTTTGTGAGATTTTAAAATTTTATTTATTTATTTTGCCAGTCAAAATTTGAAAGCAAAAAAAAAACAAAAAACAAAAAACTGAAATGTTTGGTATAAAGATATTTTATTATTCAATACCTAGTGGAAAATAATTCAAGTAGAACCACATGGAAATGTTTCAAAATTCTTAACTCTCTCAAAACAATGGATATAATGACTCTGAAATAGCTTTTGGTTTTTTGGAGGAGGTTAAGGTACAACTCTATTCAGTTGTCATGAATCTGTGTTCATCCAAAACCAGTTGCCTCTACCATGCCAAGGAAGTTTTGACCCCAAGGAGATCAAAGTGGTATATCTGAGGTGCACTGGTGGGGAAGGTGGTGCCACATCTGCCCTGTCCCCCAAGATGGACTTTCTGGGCCTCTCAAAAATGTTTGTGATGATATTGTCAAAGCAATCCATGATTGGAAGGGTTTGAGGATGACCATGAAAATGACCATTCAGAATAGACGGGCCCAGAATGAGATAGTGCTTTCTGCCTCTCCCTGATCATCAAAGCCCTCAAAGAACCACCACAAGACAGAAAGAAGCAAAAAGATTTGAGTTTAATGGAAATATCACTTTTGATGGGATTGTCAACAGATGCAGCACCCATCTTTAGCTAGAGAATTCTCTGGGCTGCAATGTTGATGGCTGCCACCCTCATGACATCATAGATGACATTAATGGTAGTGTAATGGAATGCCAGGCTAGTTCAGAACCACAAAGGAAAATATTTCAATTAAAGATCATTTTACAAACAAAAAAGAACACTTTGAAATAAAATCTGAAATACTCATTGATTCCACTTTATTTTGAAAAGTATTTACTGAACATCTACATCGTTAGCAAGTCAATTCATTAAGTTTAAGTGACCTTGTACCCTTATCTGTAATAATACTTTTATCTAAAAATAGGTCAGGTTAGTTCAGGACATCATCTTTGTCAGATAACCTTGCCTTATAACTTCCCATCTTCACGGAGACTGAAAATCATCCACAAAAGATATCCTCAGAAATTTGGGTCTGTATTTCTCTAATTGCATAGAACATGTTTTATGCTTGTAGATATTTTTATATCTCAGAGAGCCCACAGTTCTGCTTGCCAGCATGAAATTTGTTTCACAAATTTTTCAGCAGCTGGTATGATAATAAGCCAGTTCTTATGTGAATTAGTAATCTTTCTAATCAATTTTTAACACAAAATTTAAATTTTTAAATTTTTTGAGTAAATTATGTCTTAAATGATAAAATGCTTTATCAAATCTCTTTATTTGGCCTACTTCCTATTATATTAGGTTTCTCATTTTAAGAAATATTTCTAAAAAGCAGAAAAAAGTTTTCTGCTAGAACTATAGTTTTTAAAGGTGTGATATATCAGAAGTTACATTTTATTCTTCCTTTTAAATAATATTATTATAAATAATATCTTTAGTAATTAAATATAGTGAGGTTGGAAAGCCACTTTAAATGTACTATATTTACATCAATCATTTCTTTAGAAAGACAAACCAGCAAAACATAAAACTGCTACTTTTGGTTCTGCAGCTAATTATTCCTTTAAATTGCCTGAGTCAACTTTTTTCATATCACAAACTAAGCAACTATTAGATGTATTCCGTCACTTACAGACTGTAAGTTACTTTATTATTACTCCATGAAATGTCCATTCTTTTGATAGTAAAGGATAATACTTATTACTGATGGGCTTACAGTTCTGTATTTATTTTTATATAGACATACTTTTCCAATTTTATGCCTTGGTGTTCTCAGGAAGAAGAGAAAAGTTGTACTTAACCTTTACCACTAAACAGAGAATAAAGTTTATTGTTATATTTATATTTTATCTGAACACTATATATCTTTCTGTAAAAGCACAATTGGTTGTGCCTTTGACTTTAGATATTTCTAAAGAAATAGAGAAAACTTTTGACTTTAAAATTTCAAATATAAAGCAAGATTTATCTAGGATTTAATATTATAAACATTTCAAATATGCATTGGCCATATGGTAAAACACCAATATTCTAAGTTAAAGAATATAGGAACATTTTTCCTCATCAATTTAAATAAGTAAGTGAATCTTTAATATTGAAATATGAGGTTTTAAAAAAGGTCATGGATTTGGCTGGTATTTTTGATAGGTTTTTAAAAATAAAGATTTAATCTATTTATGTTTTGAGAGGGGGAAAAAGAGAGAGAAAGAGGAGAGAAACATTGATGGGTTGTCTCTCATATGACACCACAACAAGGGATGAAGCCACAACCCAGGCATATGCCCTGACTAGGAATCAAACCGATGACCTTTCACTTTGTAAGACAATGCCCAACAAACTGAGACACACTGGTCAGGGCTTGATAGGTTTAAAAAAAAAAATCTGCACTTTGACTTTGTAGACTTGGATATGGAGTAATATATAGCTTGTTGCAGAGCAGAGTATGTTAAAGTTGAAAACCAAACCAAATCAGTATTTAATTATTGCCATTATCATTTGTTTTGCCTTTTATTTCCAGATTCCAAGTCTGCTTCTTGTTAAAATGTTTCTTTCTTAACCCACTGAAATCTTGAATTTAGAATAAAATTTTCATAACCTACGTTCTCAATTATATTTATTGATTAAATAAAATAGACTGAGAATGATTTTGTTTCTTGTCATTGCACCAACAATACATTAGTTATTTTTAATTGTCCTTTAATATTATTTGTGTTGTTCTGGTATATAAAAATGTGTTTTTTTCCAGTTTATTGAGGCCAATATCGCTAATGAACAGAGATGCAAAAATTCTCAACAAAATACTAGCAAACAATACATTGGCACAAGAAAGGATCATACACCATAATCAAGTGTGAATTATTTCTGGAATGCAAAAATATTTCAATGTATGCAAATCCATAAAAGTGATACACTATATTGATAGGGGAAGGATAAAAATCATGTGACATCTCAATAGATGCAGAAAGGTGTTTGACAAAATTCAACATTGCTCATGTTAAAAATGTTCATCACATTAAGTATATAAAAATATATATCTACATCGGCCTGCGAGCCAAGTGTCACTGGTTCGATTCCCAGTCAGTGCACATGGCTAGGTTGCACGCCAGGTCCCCAGTTGGGGGCACAAGTGAGAGGCAACCACACAGTAATGTTTCTCTCCCTCTCTTTCTCCTTTCCCCTCTCTCCAAAAATAAACAAACAAACAAACAAATAAATTATTTAAAATATCTATCTATCTATCTATCTATCTAACATAATAGAAGTCATATATAACAAACCAAGAGCTCACATCATATTCAACAGTAAAACGCTGAAAGCTTTTCCTCTAAGATTGGGAAAAGGACAAAGACGTGCTCTCTTGCCACTCCTAGTCAATATAACACTAGAAATTTAGGCCAGGGCAATTAGTCAAGAAACAGAAATTAAAAAGGCATCCAAATAGGAAGGAAAATGTTAATTGTCTGTTGTTAGGTGACATAATCTTATATATAGAAAACCCTAATGATTCACACACACACACACACACACACACACACACATTAGAACTAATAGTTAAATTCTATAAAGTTGCTGGATACAAAATCAGACAAAAATCAGTTACATACACTAAAAATGAACTGTCCAAATATGAAATAAGGAAAATAATCCCAATGATAATGGCATCAAAATAATAAAATACTTAGGAATAAATTTAACTAAGGAGGCGAAAGATATGTGCACTGAAACCTTGAAGATACTGATTAAAGAAATTAAAGAAGGCATAAATAAATGCAGATCTAAGGCTTCACCCCTTAGAATGTAACAGAAGCGACAGCTCTACCCTAAGAAACAGAGGCAAACAAACACAGGAGCCTGTCAAGATAAGGAGACAGAGAAGTATGGCCTAACAGGGGAAACAGATCAAGGTTCCAGTGGGAGAACTAAGTGATGAGGAGATAGCCAACCTAACAGATGCAGAGTTCAAAACACTGGTGATAAAGATGCTCACAGGCTTGACAGATATGCTTAAGTATGGCAAACACATAATGGAAGAAGTGAAGGCTATGATAAATGAAACGAAGGAAAATCCACACAAAAACAATGGTGAAGGGAAGGAAACTGGGGTTCAAATAAATGATCTGGAACATAACGAAGAAAAAAACGGTCAACCAGTACAGAATGAGGACACAAGAATTGGAAAAATGAGGAGAAGCTTAGGAATCTCTGGGACAACTTTAAATGTGCCAACATCTAAACAATAGGGGTACCAGAGGGAGAAGAGGAAGAGCAAGAAATTGAAATGTGTGTGAGAAAATAATGAAGGAAAATGGACGTGTAGGTCCAGGAAGCATGTCTCAAGGAGGACCACACCAAGACACATCATAATTAAAATGCCAAATGTTCAAGATAAAGAGAGAATCTTAAAAGCAGTAAGAGAAAAGCAGAGCGTTACCCACAAAGGGGTGCCTATTAGACAACCAGCTGATTTGTCAAAAGAAACTTTGCAGGCAAGAAGTGACTAGCAAGAAGTATTCAAGGTGATGAAAAGCAAGGACCTACAACCAAGATTACTCTACCCAGCAAAGCTATCATTTAGAATGGAAGGGGAGAGAAAGTGCTTCCCAGACAAGGTAAAGCTAAAGGAGTTCATCATCACCAAGGAATTATTATGTGAAATGTCAAAGGGACTTACTTAAGATAAAGAAGATCAAAATTATGAACATTAAAATGACAACAAACTTACAACTATCAACAACTGAATCTAAAAAATAAAAACAAAATCCAACTAAGCAAATCAGAATAGGAACAGAATCATAGGTATGGGGATCATTTGGAGGGTTATCAGCTGAGAGGGGGAAGGGGGAGAAATGGGGAAATGGTGCAGGGACTAAGAAGCACAATTGGCTGGTACAAAATAGACAGGGGGATGTTAAGAATAATATAGGGAAGGGTGAAGCCAAAGAACTTATATGCATGACCCATGGACATGAACTAAGGGGTGTGGGATTGCTGGACAGAAGGGAAGTACTGGGCAGAGGGGAGCAAAGGGGAAAAATAAATAAATAGAAATAAATAAATAAATGCAAATATATTCTATGTTCATGGATTGGAATTTGGAATTGATATTGTTAAAATGTTTATACTACACAATGCATTCTTTAAGATAAACTGTTGTTTTTGGCACTTAGAAAAATTGATGCAGAATACTAGTTTAAAAGCTACTTACATCCTGCAAACATTTTTTTAGAGGAAAAGAGGTCCATGCTCTAGAAGCCTACAGATCCTATCCCAGGCACCATGATATTTATTTTCTACAGCAAGACTTAATACAAATGACATGACTAATAAATTGCCTTTTATATTATTGATGATTCAGGAACTAGGCGAAGCCATACCTACAAATGCAAGGTTTTTAAAACATGCCATTGGGCAAGACTGGAATTGCCAAGGACTGAGAAGTTGAGGTACCTGGGGGACAACGAGATATGGAAATACACAGCTGTGAAACTAGAATGAAGACTAGCTACAGAAATATTCTAGATTGTTTAAGTGACTGGGTTGTATTAGATTATTGTTTATAATATGCAGTCCTTTCCCCAACATATAGGAGAAATATTATTCCCTGCCCCATTATACAGGGTTTGGTCAAGTGACTTGCTTTGGTTCATAGAATGTGGGCAGTTGATACAAGTGAGCCAGTCCAAATTCTGCCTCTTGCCAGGAAAAACACACCTTGTAACTTAATGGTCTAAAGGGGGCGAGTGATGTCTGAAACAGGCTTGAATGAAGCTTAGAACCAATAGAGGCAGACCAATCTAAATAAGGTAATTTCTGACCACCTGTGAGAAATGCTCACAATAAAACACCAGGACACAGGACTTGAGCAGCAAAGCAAGGTGTTTATTCAAGAGTCTGCAGAGTCGGGCGCACCACCAGCCAGGAGAATGTGTGCATAAAGTAGACAAAGAAAACTGGTTTTATATATTAATACGGTTAACTCCCCTCCCTAACGCGATTAGCTCCCCTTCCCCTTTCTTTCTCCCCCATTTCTCCATTACTGGTTAATCCAGGTTCACAATCTAATGCGGTTAACTACTTAACTAAGGGTGTGATTACTAAGGGTAATCTACTTATAGGTCTATCTCCAACTTATCTGCAAAGTTACCTAGATATCTCTTCCCATTTCTCTGTGTTTGGTGATGATAATTTCCTCTGTTTGATCCCAGAGATATGTGTGAGGAGATGTGGAATGTCATTTCCTGGCCCCTTTTCCATGATTTATCTGTTTATTATCTCCTCTAGATGACTTTGTTCTTCAGGAAGGCCAAACCATGAAGATATGCTGGTGAAAGCGACAGCATCTCTGAGCTACCAGTATTAACTCCTTTGAAGGGCAGGGTTGATGGTAGTGATGTTACAGAACTGGATTTACTAATAGCAATGGGAATAATAAGGCCCCAGAATAATAGAGGCCAGGTGATAGCCTCAGCCATCAGAAGCCAGGTGGTACAATTATCTTAATGAGCTGCAAGGTTAGAATGAAATCCTGGAGAGCCTGATGGGCAAAGATTCAATAATTGAATCTAAATAACAAACTAAGCAAACAAGTACAACAGGAACAGAATCATAGATATGGAGATCATTTGGAGAGTTATCCATTGCGAGGGGGAAGGATGAGAATGGGGAAAAAGATATAGGGATTAAGAAGTACAAATTGATAGGTACAAAATAGGGGATTTAAGAATGGTATAGGAAAAGGAGTAGCCAAAGAACTTATATTCATGACCTGTGGATGTGAACTAAGGAGGCGGGATAGCTGGAGGGAATGGCAGTACCAGTTGGAAGGGGGCAAGTTGGGACAAGTATAATAGCATAATCAATAAAATATATTTTAAACAACTTAAATTTTTTAAGACTGTATTATTTCTTCCTTACATTTTGGTAGAATTCAGTGAACTCTATGGCCTATAAGTGTTTGGGAATGGGAAGGTCAGTTTAACTGATGTAGAATTGTTCAGATGTTCTATTTCCTCTTACGTTCATTTCAGGAAGTTTTGTTTTATGGAACTTTTCTATTTCCCGTAAGTCATCAAACTTAGGGGCATAAATGTTGTTCATATATTCTCTACTATTTTTTTGATGCCTGTAGGATCTTAAGTGATGTCCTCTTTTTCATTTCTAATATTGTTAATTTGCATTTTTTCCTTATTTTCTCTATCAGTATTGCTAGGGGCTTATCAATTATATTAACCTTTTCAAATAACCATCTTTTGGATTTCTTCATCTCCTGTGTTTGCCTATTTTCTAGTCTATTGACTTCTGTTCTTATTTTTGTTTTTCCTTCTTTCTACTCAAGATAAAATTTAACATCTTAACCATTTTTTAAGATTTTATTTTTAGAGAGAGGGGAATGGAGGGAGAAATATCAGTGTGAGAGAGAACCATTAACTGGTTGCCTCATGCACATGCCCTGACTAGGGACTGAACCCACACCCCAGGCATGCATCCTGACTGAGATATCAACTCACAACCCAGGCATGTGCCCTGACTGGGAATCGAATCAGCAACATTTTGCTTTGGGGGACAATGCCCAAACCACTGAACCAGACAGTCAATCAAAATCCACCTTAACCATTTTTAAGTGCATAATTCAGAAGCATTATGTATATTCACATTGTTGTGAAACAGATCTCCAGAACTTTGTCATCTTGCAAATCCGAATCTCTGTACCCATTAAACAACAATTCCCCCTTCCTCCTATCCCCACTCTTTGGTAACCACTATTCTACTTTCTGTTTCTATGAATTTGACTACTTTAGCTACCTCATATAAGTGGAATCATACAGTATTCGTCTTTTTGCGACTGCTTATTTCACTTAGCATAAAATCCTCAAGGTTTGTCCATGTTATTGCATGTGACAGGATTTTCTTCCTTTTTAGATAGAATAATATTCCGTTCATCTGTCCATGAACATGTGGGTTGTTTCTATTCCTTGGCTATGATAAATGAACACAAGTGTTCATATGTGCTATAAATATGTGTATACAAATATCTCTTTGAGATCCTCCTATCAATTCTTTTGGATATATACCCAGAAGTGGGATTGCTGGATCATATGGTAGTTGTATTCTCAATATTTTGAAGAACCTCCATACAGTTTTCCATACAGGCTGCACCATTTTGCAATCTCAACAACCATGCATAAAGGTTCCAATTTTTCCACGTCCTCATTCACACTTTTTTTAAAAAATAGTAACCATCCTAATGGATATGAGGCAATATCTTGTGGGTTTTATTTGCATTTTTCTGATGACTAGTGATGTTGAGAATCTTCTCAAGTGTTTGTTAGACATTTGTATATCATCTTTGGAGAAAAGTCTATTCAAGTCCTTTGTTTCATCAGGTTATTTGATACTTTGCTACTGAGTTGTAGTTCTTTATATATTCTGGATACCTTATCATATATATGATTCACAAATATTACTTACATGTCACATGTTACCTTTTTATTCTGCTTATCCTTTGATGCACAAAAGTTGGATGTATTCCTATTGGTCTATATATGGTTCTTGTGCCTGTGTTTTTGGACTCATTATAAAGAAATATTTGCCAAGTCCAATGACCCTCCATATCACCCTGCCCAGGCTCTGTAGCTTCAGCTTCACTGGAGAGGACACTCCAGCTTCATCGCAAGATGTCGATTCAACACGGGAGGAGACAGATACCGTGTCACTCCCGAGTCGGACTGCACAGCCATTCTCGGTGGTGCAGATAGACTCTTAAGAAGCTACACCATCGTCTCTCGAGACGGATGGCTGCCGATGATGATGATGAATGTCTTGATGATTTTCCCCATGTTTCCTTCTAGGACAGTTATAATTTTAGGTCTTATGTTTAGGTCTTTAATCCATTTTGAGTTACTCTTGTATATGATGTAAGAAAAGGCCCAAAGTCATTCTTTTGCATATGGATATCTAGTTTTCCCAACACTATTTGTTTAAGAGATTGTTCTTTCCCCATTGAGTCATCATGGCACCTTTATTGAAGATCATTTGATTATATAGGTGAGGGCTTTTAATTTTTTAATAGCCTTTATTTTTTAGAGCAGTTTTAAGTTGACAGCAAAACTGAGCAGAAAGAATAGTTTCTGTATACCCCCTGCTCCCTCCACATGGTAATATGCTTTTTAAAATTTCCTTGTGTAAATTTAGATTACTGATTTTAAATCTTTTTTTTTTTTTTTTTTACAAATACATGCATTTAAAGCTATGGGTCTCCCTCTAACCATTTAAAGCTATGGGTTTCCCTCTAAACACTACTTCAGCTGCATCTCATAAGTTGTTACGTTGTATTTTCACTATCTTTTAGTTGAAACTATTTTTAGATATTAATTTTTTTCAATTGACTTTTAGAGAGAGAGGAAGGGAGAGAGAAACATGAACCGGCTGTTGCACTCATCCATGGTTGATTCCTGTATGCCCCTGACAGGAACGGAACACACGACCGTGGTGCGCTGGGATGACGCTCCAACCAGCCAACCAAACAACCAGGCTAGGGCTAGTTGAAACTATTTTTAAAGTTCCACTGATGTCTTCTTTGACACAAAGGTTTAGAATTTTATTGCTTAGTGGATTTTTTGGTTTTTTATTTCTATTTAATTCTATTGTGGTTAATGACCATACTCTTATTAATTTCAAGCCTCTTAAATTTGAGCCTTGCTTCACAAATTTGATTTTGTTATGGTGTATTATTACGGTGGGCTGGTTTGGCTCAGTGGATTGAGCGTCGGCCTGCGAGCTAAGTGTCGCTGGTTCGATCTTCCAGTCAGGGCACATCAGAGAAGGAAAACTCTGACTCCAAAAAACCTCCGCTGCCTTGCGGCATACCTCTTCAGGGGAAAGGCTAAGGGAGTAAACCCCGACAGAAAATCCGGAGCCGGAGTCCCTAAGGCGGTTTGACGTTGTAGTCAACACAGGCAACTCCTGCGGCGCACCTGAAGCCAAGCTGTATTGACTCCGTCTTTCCCTTGGACCCTTCAGCTGCGAAGAGAGGGGGGGTCTGCTGCATGGGCAACAGCAGACCCTCCATATCACCCTGCCCAGGCTCTGTAGCTTCAGCTCCACTGGAGAGGACACTCCAGCGTCATCGCAAGATGTCGATTCAACACGGGAGGAGACAGATACCGTGTCACTCCCGAGTCGGACTGCACAGCCATTCTCGGCGGTGCAGATAGACTCTTAAGAAGCTACACCATCATCATCATCTCTCGAGACGGACGGCTGCCGATACCGATACCGATACCGATCTCCTGCTGGTTTGAGAGTCATTGGCTTTGTTGTCCCTTTACACACCCCATATGTATATGATAATAATAATAATTATAGGTTTAAGCCACTGAGTTTGGGAATCATTTGTTTTTACAACCTTATTGTGACATAACTGACTGATACAGTGCTCCTTATTTTGTTTTTGAATTAGTACTATTTTTCAATTGAATCTCCTCAGTCTCTCCCAGTTCATCCTGTCAATGCTAGTTTTTTGACTTCTTACTTTTATCATACCTTTCATAATCAGAAATTGGCAGAACTGTGCAGATGGATGGAAAGGGGTCATTAAATGGTAATCCCTGGCATTATCAAATAAAGAGAGAATCTAAACGATGAAAAGAAAAGCAGAAGTTAGTAATCTATTCAGCTGGGCGGGAGATACAATGCTTAAGGATTACTCATAAGAGAAGTATGTGCAAATAACTAAAAGATTACAAAATGACAATTAAGCTCAGTGTAAGGGCATGTGAGGCAATGGAAGAGAAAAATTGCT